>NC_091829.1:30555658-30798158 GCF_038994185.2 Dermacentor albipictus
GCATGCCCGTTTCACAGGCTGGCTTTTGTCAAATGCGAATTCCCCAGTTTCCAATGAGCAGCACTATATTTTAAAACACTAAGCATTACTAAATGTTAAAGTATAGAGACTAACATATTTCTTCTAATTACTTGATAAACATCTTCACTTATTGCCTGCTTTGTCCTAACTCAAGTCATGCAGAAATATAGCATTCGTGAGACTGCATCATTGCATGCACATATACTAATGCATGCACATATACCTTTAATTTTATTCTGACTTAACATATCAAAACCGTGGTATCATAGATCTCTGTGAACTCTACAAAATAAGAATAAACACTTGTTCAAAGCAGCTAAATGATGAAACACTCCTGCAGTTTGGTTAAAACAAAGATCCTGCAAAACTGCATATTGTTGTGCTGTTTGTAAAGCTAAGCATAAGTTTTTTCACATGACTTACAGTCATTAATGACTAACAATCCCAAAAAATTCTGGCATACCATTTCCCCGACTTCCTCTCAGGCTACTTTAGCACTACAGGATGAAACCGGTAATTCGATTGAAGAAAAATGTGCCGATGTTTTAAACAAGTACATATTTTACATCCGTATTCGCAAAGGGAGACTGCTCAAGTATTCCTAGTGTTGCTGATGTCAATTGTAGGTATATGAACCGCTTTGGGTTAACCATGAAAGGTACCGCATCCATAATAGAGAAACTTAAAGTATCCACAAGCTCCAGTATTGATAGAATCAAGACTAAAATCCTCAAACTAACAATTATCCCTTGCAGTTTAATCCTTTACCATAGCTTCAATCAGTCATTATGTACTGGTGTGCTTCTACACAATTGAAAAATTGGCAAGGTGATACCTATCTTCATATCTGCAAATAAAAGTAATGTAAATAACTATCACCTATATCCCTGACTAGCATTCCTTGCAAAATACTTGAACACATAATTGCATCTAACTTTGCACAACACCTTGAAAATAACCATTTCTTTTTTCACCAACAACACGATCTTAGAAAAGGCTTGCTGTGTGAAACTCAGCTACTAAAATTCACCCATTACCTATATTCTAATATGGACAATAACACACAGACAGACTTCATATATTTCAACTTTTTAAAGGTTTCGATCGTGTAGCACACTGTCGTTTAGTTACTAAACTTTTGTCCCTTAACCTTGATTCTTTAACTATATCTTGGCTCCGTAACTTTTTATCCTCACACAAGCAGTTTACTTGGGTTAATAACACCTCATCTACGTTATCTGACATTACTTCTGGTGTTCCTCAAGGCAGCATCTGGGTCCTCCATTATTTATTATCTACATTAATGACCTTCCATCTCATATGACATCAATCATCCATTTGTTTGCTGACGATTGTATAATATACCGTAAAATTATGACTCACACAGAACATCTGGTACTACTATAGGATCTTGACAAAATCACATTCTGGTACTCACAGTAGCAAATGACAGTAAGCACTGACAAATGCAAACTAATGACATTCAGCAGAAAGCAGTCAAACTCGACTTACAAATACGCCCTTAATAATAACTCTATATTAGTAACGCTCAACTACACGTACCTTGGTATTACTTCACTTCTAATCTTTCTGACTCACACACATTGAAAAAATTACTGCCACGGCATCATGAACACTAGGATACATGAAACGTAATCTTTATGCGGCATCTTCCATAACACTGAAACTTGCATACCAGACAGTTCGTCTACAACTCAAATATGCATCATACATCTGGTCACCGCACCAAGTCTATCTAATCAACTTACAGAAATCAGAGCAAACCGCACTGCATGTTTCATCACTCAAGGCTATAACTGACACTCTAGTGTGACTAACATAAAGACTTCATTATCCCTATCATCCTTGGAATCACGTAGGAAGATAACCACTCTCTGTTTATTGCATAAAATAGTCTACAGCGCACACGCAAGTACCTTGCCACTATCAAAACCACATTGCATATCTTGCAGGCTTCATAATCAACATAGTTTAACTCGTCTTTTCGTCCACATCCAAGCCTTTAACGCATATACACTTCCGGTCTATATACAACTGTATATACACTTCCGGTCTATATAAACAACTGGTCTATGGAATGACCTTTCTGATGATGTTGTCTGTATTCATGACCATGTGGCATTTCGAAATAAAATACTAACCCTCTATGACTGCTTTTGCTAACCGTATGATTACTTGAAATCATATTTATAAATTTTATATGGATATCATGTAGGCCCACTCAATTTTGTATATTACCTACTGAGTATTTTATTATTACAATGCTACACCATATCTACTACATTTTATCACTGTATAATACCCGGTTCTTGCATTTTTTTTGTTCTTGTTAAAAATTATCCTCTAGTCCCCCTCACATAGTACTCCTACATGGAGCCTGTGAGGTATTTGTAAATAAATAGATAAATAAATAAATAAATAAATAAATAAATAAATAAATAAATAAATAAATAAATAAATAAATGAAACACTTGTCTTTGCTTTCACAGTTTGTCTAATAAAATAAATGCGAAAGAACACTGTTGTAAGTACATTTTGCCATTAGAGGAATGAAATGCTGCAATGATCTGAAATGATCTGCTGCAATGAAATGCTGCAACTTTATCACCTGTCAGCAATAACTGTCTGGACAAACTGTTCAGTGAAAGATGCCATGCGTTTATTGAAGGGTGTGGACCAAAAAAGTGCTACCTCACTGCAAATTCTGAGCAAAAATAAAGCAGCAGTAAGCACGAAATCTTGTTATAAAGTTGTGAGGAAAAAGACAGAGGTCACTGCATAAGAACAAAGCATAAGGGTGCACCAAATGCACAGGTAAGTCCATCGTTAAAGGGAACACACATTAGCAGAGCATTAGTAAATTTCTCTGCTTGGCAAGTCAAGAAACATTCTGCTTTTGGGCAGATAACATGCAGAAAATGGTGCTGGTTTCTCTCTGTGTACCTGCATCGCTCGTCGACAGCAATTTCACAAGCACCAGCCACTGCAGTACCCATAAGATGCGAACTAACTGCCTGCACAATCCATTTACCAATGGACCTACATGCACCTACTGCTGCCAAGAGACTCACTTTTATGCAAGTAACTCTCAGAAAAGAGCAAGTGCCCGATTAGCTGTATTTAACAAAATGAATCACAACATTAACATGTGAAGAATCACAGACCTTGCTAATGATCCTTCGCGTTGCCACATTGTTGGGAGCAAACAAAATTTTGCCTCGGACGTAAGGCTTGACCTGGCCCCACAGGAACCGCATCAGCCTGTTGCGTTCGAAGCTCTGGAAGACAGCATTGCAGCGAGGGCCTGTAAACAGGAAATGAGCACCGCACTGTTGCTCTTAGTTTCTGAAATGAAACAATAGAAGTTAAAAAGAAGGAAGAGCTTGGAATTGGGAGATAATGTTTCCTTGGCTAATGATATGCCAGGTTATTGACATTATTGGAAACAGACTTAATAAAGATTTCCTTTGGTAGATATTGCAACTCTGTCCTACCAGCCATAGTTTGAAAAGGTGGACACTGCTTGCAAGACAAATTGCAGAGTGATGTTACTAATTCACAAAACTTCACTCATTACCTTTGTAATTAATTTATTTAAGTTACGCAACTCAACAACAGAATTGCATCACACACAGTAATGAATGAATATCTCTTTAGCAGAAATCCCATGCTTCAGTTTTGAAAAGTGTGTCCTTAGAGTCTGTGGTGGTATGCATTCATGTTCCAGTTGACACTTATTAGCAGCAAAGCATTGAATGACACAATACACATTAATCTGTTAAGATAGGTATGTACATTCTGTGCCTTGTTTCACTAACACCACACAATATTGCTGAAGCTATAGCTGGAATTAGAAAAAACACAGGCTAAATTTACAATGCTGTTAGCTCATTGATTGCTCATGATTGGACAATGCCAGAATACTAACAATACACTACAGTCATTAATACCACGAGCAAGGCACCAGACCATCATCAATATTATTGAACAGTTGGCCCCCGGTTTGTTGATGCCAGTTATAGTTACTTTACTCATGCACGACTTTATTGCGACTGGTTTTAAACCACTGTTCTTGCAATCATTAAAAAGCTTAATAATAATAATACTATTAAGTTAGTTCATACTTGCACCAACATTTAATATTATCAAGCATGATAACATGTGCCAAATATCTTTGATTCTTTCCTCTTCGTATTGATACATACTAGGCAAAGCCATTATGTGCACTGCTGTGTTGGCTATACTACATGTGTTTGCTTTGATGTCGTTTTAGCAAATAACTAGTATCTGTTTGATACATTATTGCTGCTTTTTCTGCATCTGACATGTATACACAGTTCATAACATATCCGATTCAGTGCTAGGAAAGCTTTCAAATCATTGATTAACATAATATGTAGTCAGACCTCACTACAACAAAGTCTTATTTGACACATAATTGACACACATATGACCTTTGTCATATCCAATATTCATTACATGCTAATGTCGGCAAGACACGTCTTAGATTTACGAATAATGATATTAAATTGTAACAACTAGCTCAGGCCCCAGTTTCTTTGCACAAACACTCACTGGTGGTGTTGTCGTAGACGTATTCTGAGACCACATCCTCATCATTCTGTTCCTGCAGGTTTCTGTTGACCTGTTCCCGGAACTCCTCGAAGCGTTGGGCTGGGCCGTGCTCCGTGTCCAGGAGAGAAGACATGTTGCGTCCACACAGCGACACCTGAATCACCCTTGCCAATGTGCCATTGGGCCGTGAGCGACCCCAGGTGAAGAGTTCGGACAGTTGGTCAACTCTCTCGGTGAAGCCCTTGAGCAGCTCTTGGAAACTGGTCAGTGCCCACAACTGAAAGAATGGATCATGTGAATATATACTTCCTAATTAGAGCAATGACAAATGTTTTTCGCCTTTCTGTTCACAAAGTCTCGAGCAGCTGAAGAGTCATCACAGTGACACCACGAACAAGAGGTAAATCAGTTCCTAATTAACTAGTGTCTAAACCAATGTGGACCTCTGTAAACCAATGAGGATTCTCTGAATCCACAACGAACCCTCAAATTATGTTGCATATATCCTTAGCTATAGCACCCTTCTCAAGATCCTGTGATCTGTTTTATGACATGTATCCCCCAAAAGTTACAAATAGTTATGTTTATAAAAACTGGCTTGAATGTATTCTTTACACAAGATTCGCGTGATCATACATCCTCAAGGACACAAGAAGCACAGACAGGTCGATGAATACAGCTCTGCTTGGCTTAGGTGCACATTACAACAAGGACAAATTAGAAACAATGTTTCCAGCGTCCTACAAAAGCCAAGAAAATAGCATGGCTTGGGCAAGCTAACGTTTTCCGGGACAAGGTTACAATGTGAAAACAAGACAGCAAGAGGCACACATGAGAGAACAAGTAGGAAAATAGACTTCTTTTCTCAATTGTTGTTTGTTTGCTTGTTTGTTTGTTTGTTTGTTTGCTTGCTTGCTTGCTTGCTTGCTTGCTTGCTTGCTTGCTTGCTTGCTTGCTTGCTTGCTTGCTTGCTTGTCTGTCTGTCTGTCTGTTTGTTTGTTTTTCGTTTGTTTGTTTGTTTGTTTGTTTGTTGCAAAGCTACATGCCTGCAGGTGATGGTAAATTACGATTGTTACATGCACACTTATAAAGACATAGCTGCTTTCTAAAACGAGTGCATAAACAGCAATTTTTGACCACAAGTGGAGTCTGAATAGAGAAGCATGACAGTGGACTGAACATGAATTTATTACATAATTTTCTAAGCGTTTTCAAACATTTCCTGAGCACAGAATGAGCCTTTTCTAGACTTGTGGTCACGGCCCGCCAATCCATAACTTAACAAGGAAATCATGCTTACTTTCTCCAAAACAGCTCGTGCACCTTAACCTCAGTAAGAGTTATCTAAAAGCTATTCAAAACAATATTATAATTTCGAATCACAGCAATTAATTTTGAGGACAAGATCAAACAGCAACTTTTTGCTTTTAAGACCTAATGAAAAGCAAGAAGAAAAATATTTTTTAAATCAAATTATGGGTTTTAACATTTCAAAGCAACATACAGGCTCTAATGGGCACCACAGTGGGGTGCTCTGGATTATTTTCAACCATCTGCTGTTCTTTAATGCGCACTTGAATCTAAGTACACAAGTTTTTTTTGCTGTCCACATACAGCAGAATTTGGCTACTATGGCTGAGACTCGAACCTGTGACCTTGTGCCCAGCAGCAGGACGCCATAGCTGCTGAGCCACCACAATGGATCTTAGCAATATATACCACGTTTGAATTCCAATACGAATCTTGCCTAAGATTTCCAACTTTTGATGACACCACAGCTGGAACCGAAGCACTGCACTCTGTGCTCCTTGTAAGGTGTATGCTCTCTCTCTCTCTCTCTCTCTCTCTCTCTCCCCCCCCCCCGTTACATATCTTAGTCTCAGCAAGAAAGAGAATTTCCAGGACATAAGAGAGAAGTGAAACATGCCTCATTGCGAGCATCCTGAGCTGCCTGAAAAGCTGTCACCCAGTCAGCTGTGCTGAAGTTGTGGCCACCTTCCTTCATCACAGATGACACCTGATGTGGGACAAACAAAAGTAACAACAAGAACAACATTAACGACAAAATATAAGAGAAACTAAAAGCAAACAGCAAAGCAATAAGAACTGCTACAATATTACTGCTTTCTGATTCTCCCAGAACTTGCATGGTGCAAAAAAAAAGTGAATAATTGGATCAGAAAATAGCTAGCCTTGAGGAGAACACTCCCTTTATATATTTTTCTTTAGAAAGTGCCTCCCATTTTCTTTTCAAAGTGAGATGCGGTTTTGCTTAGAAGTTTGAACATTAAACACTGCAAAATGGCTTCTCCAATACTCAAAAATCAAATCAATCTTTATGTCATGCACGCGAGTGTCAATATTTACCATGCAGAATTTTCATGTTCAACAGATACAACGAATTGACGAAACAAAAAAGTGCTTTCAAAACAGAGCACCATCCTGCATTGCGTGTTTCTAAACATACTTCAAGTATGCACAAACTGACACAAAGTGACATGTACTATCTGCAGTCCTTCAAATCCAAACAGCGGAGTGCGTGGCTTTTGGGTAATCAAGTGAAAAGCAAAGAGTGTAGAGCAGCATGATAAACTCCGATATGTCACAAGCAACCTTCATAACTTATCACAGTTGGTCACACATGTTCATACCTTTTCGTTTTTCACTAGGTTGCAACAAAAAGCATGCACTCTGCTGGCAATTTGCTGTTAGAAATTAGAGGACTGTAGATAAAATGCACTGATAGTACATGCGACAAGGTAAAATCTAATTACAAGAAGATAATTCAAACATTTTGAAAGCACATTTGCGCCATTATTCATATTTTACAGTTGGTTTCCATAAAGCTTCTGAAATGGAGCTAACTGTCCTATCTTTTTTTTTTAACCTCTCTAATTAACAAACACAAACATCCATGCCCATGTATCCTGGTGCCCAGGAGAACACAACAAATCGGGAACCCACCTCGTGCAGCACAGCGGTCCAATTCAGGCTTCTCAAAACTTGCAGTGTGAAGGCACGGCCATCAGCGGCAGGCAGTTTGCAAAGGTCACGCTGCAGGTGACCATGCTCATCGCCCTCTTCTGGGGTGCTGGCTACAAAGAGCACCTGGGGTGCTCCCGGCTTGCAGAAGTAGCCTCGAATGCCCTCCTTGCCCCTGTCAAATATCTGGCAAGAAAAAAAATTGTCTTAGCTGTCAATCCTGGAGAGGCTCGCCTGGTGGCACCCCCGGTTTGCTACTCCACATTTACAATGAAAAATGAAACGATATGCACAGTGCAGGTCACAGATACACAAACACACATAAAACACAACACAACGCTCAACAAACTAATGTAACTCATCGAGATCAGTGAGGTTTAACGTCCCCATTGGGTTTAAATATGTTGTTTAACATCCCAAAGCAACTCGTATGTTAAGGGAAGTGCCGTATCATATCGGAGGTGCCGTATCATATCATACCTAAACCAGGGCACATAAGCGTTTTTTACATTCTATATCCATCACAATGCAAACACCAGAGTCAGAAATCAAACCCATGGCTTCGTGTGCTCGGTAACATCATGCCTTACCTCTGAGCCAATGCGGTAGGTTTCGTCCTGACAGCCATGAGCAGAGGAAGCGCGTTTTTCTTTCTTTTTTTCATGTTACACATTTGCTTTGCCATTAGCCACAGTGTATCTCGGGTCTCGGGGCATAGGCACACAGGTTCTGCCAAGGTTATCAGTGGAGCTTGGAAGAGGATGCCCCCTTTCACTGATGGCTCCCAAACAATTTATAGCAGCTAACTTTTCTTGGCTTCTACCACTTTCATATTTCCCCTGTGTGAAAGCCGTGAGAGAAAGTCACACTTCTGCATCATCGTTGCATACACTGTCCTGCCTGGCAGCATAGGATTCAGCACGCATGTTCTAGTCCCAAAATTGTGGGAGGTGGGCTCACTGTCTGTCCGGTGCCTATGTTTCAAGTCAGTGTCAAACAATGGCACAACGCCCAAGAAAAAGGAACATTACTTCTAAACTGGGGCACTCTCAGGTGGTCACACATGAGAGAGAGAGAGAGAGAGAGAGAGGGAGGGAGGGAGGGAGGGAGGGAGGGAGGGAGGGAGGGAGGGATGAGCATTGTTTGCATTACACCAGCCCTTTTTAATGGGTAGTTAAAGTCCCAGGACTACAACACAAACATCAGGCAGAGAAAATGCTGACAGTATCATTGCAAGGCTCGTACAGCCTCTATTCTAAAAGCAGAACCAACCAACCAACCAGCCTAGAACAATGAGCACTCCAACGTTACAACAAGGCCATATGCCGTGCAAGGTCAGCATACAAAGTGCAAAGAACCAATGGGGCCAACAAACACCATCAATTAGTACTCACTGGTAGTGGGTACTCTGAAAAATGTTTAGAGATTCAAAATTTCCAGCAGAGCGCAGCCCATGCTCACATCATGTGCACTTTTCAGCAGTTCAGTAAAAACACTAAGTATTAGTGCAACAGGAATGCCGCTCCTGTAATTCAATGTGCAGTGCTACAGCTTGCAAGCTTCAACGCAACACAAATAAGCGTTCACCTTTTGAAGCGCCCGCACGCTAACACTTGACTTGAAGAAGGCAGGATAGAAGTCCTTGTTTGAGATGTTTAGGCTTTCGAAACCATGCCTTGTGTCCTCATCATTCTTCAGAACATCCTCTAAGGCAACCCTTCCTGTAAAGAAACATTGGGATGTTACACAATTCATGTTAACACTATATATAGTTAAATACTTGATGAATTAAAGACTTGTTTCTTCATTAAATACTTGTTTCATTCAAAGATACAGCTGGCGATTGACATGAATCAATGCCCCAAAGAAAAACAGGACTATAGAAGGCACGAATGTGGATGGCTTCCAATTAATTTCGACAACCTCAGGTTCGTCACACAAAACTGAAATCTCAGTACATAAAAATTTCCGCACTCAATTTTCAACAAAATGTGACGATGGTGGTCACATTGATATTCAAACATTTCTTGCGCATTTCAAATATTTACAGTCTTTGTCAAAATAAGTTAAGTCGCAATACATAGACTCAAGGCTTTCTCCAAGCCTAGCACTCAAAATACATGCCCACAAAACCAAGCACAGGACCATAGTGGCACACAAGGACATGCGTTACACCTAAAAGCCCTGGAGTGCCAGGAACATAACACGCACCACAGGCACTAGACTGAATGGTCCACCAGCAGATGCAAGAAATCAGTGGCCTGTATACTTTTGATGAAGTTTGGACATGACTGTTTGGTTGGTATGACTAGAGCAGAATTTATGCCTAGTTTGAACAATACTTGAAGCTGCCAGCCTGCTTACTGGAAAAGGAAAAAAAATGTTGAAGGAATCCTTACCAGACAACGGAAACTGGGCACCTGTGAGCTTCTTTACAAATGAAGAGAGGGTTTCCAAGTCACGGGATAACCGCTTGATGCTATTTACTGTGTCTTCATTCATTAAATGTTCATTTACGATGTGATTCACATCACTGACCAGCTGGATAATTCTGTCAAAGAAAAGGAAACTGTGATCAGCTTAAAGACAAACATACACTCAGACAAAGGGGCCATGTTGTCAGTCAATCATTTTCAGGTATTTGCAAGATTTTACATGATTCAGCTATGGACGTGTCAGCGCTTATGAGAAACAGCATACGTTGCACAGTGCCAAGCACTGTTGTGACATAGCACAAAGAAGGCCGTTGCATGAGGCCACCAACATGTCTGGTGCCAAGTCACTTGTGAAAGTGATTGTATCTCCTAAAGTTACCGACCAAGAATACTTCTCTGGATGTTGCAACTCCTCCTATAACATTCTTTGCATGGTCAGCCTAATTATACGAGAACTGCTCAGGCAGGCACTTATGACAACTGGACCGTTGCCCTATCCAACAACTAAAACTTCATTAAGCTTTTGTGTCAAAGTTTAAGACGTGTGTCCTTGAAACTGCAGACCATGTACTGCCCCCAGTATGCCCACCGACGACAACGGGAATAGATGCCACAGAATGAGACAGCATTAATAGGTGGCTCTGTTACCATGAATCACATTGATACATTTGCTCATATCAGGCTACCCTTAACATGCATTCCTCTCAGCTGCATAAGTACTATCTGCAGTCATTTTAATGCAAAAAGTGGAGTGCATGGGGTGCGCATGCTTTTAGTGCAAACCTAGCAAAAACCAAAGGGCATGACCATTTACGACTAACTGTGATATGTCCCATATGGTGTTCACAACACGTAATTCGTCATAGAGCTTTGTGCTGTTTCTTTTTTGATTGGTTGCACAAAAACCATGCACTGCCCTGTTCACATTAGAACGACTCCAGATACTATAAGCTGCATGGCCGTACTTATAGTACTGCATCACACAAAAGAAAGGCAATGCACACAACTTATCAAAAATGCACAATGACACAATATTTTCGCTACCATTCACACAAGTATTAATTTAAGCACAAGGATAGATAGTTGGTCTTGTATATGAGGCCTAACTCATTGTACAGTTCAAAAAGGACAGGATGAAGGCTGAGGGAATGACACAGGGTGAGTTGTGTCATGCCCTTTCACTTTTGTCCACATCTTTCCCACGCTGTACAGAAAATCACTTGAGAAACATTCATTTAGCATTGTTTTAGTATGGTAGACGCAACCAAGCAAGAGCAAATGTTTGCCCACTCACAGCGATGTGTTGTACTGCTGCTCAGCACTGCTCTGAGTGGGCGCCTCCCCGTGGCAGGTATTGTTGAGGGTGCACACCGTTGACTGGACAAATGGCAGCAGGCCGGCAGAAGGCATGGCCTTGGCATCGAAATGGCCTGAAGAGAACAGTGCAGAGGAAAGCACAGCAGCATCATACATCATGCTTCAAAGCAACGCTTGCCCCCTTGCCCATTGACTAACGTTCAATCTAACTATACTACACAAAACTTCAATGAGCCATTGTCCTTGTACCTAAAGTCTAATGATCGAGCTTGTGATACTGGAAATCAGTGGCAGAGACGTCCACCAAAGATGGCTTGGAACACTGAGAATGCTGCTAAAATATCTTTTAGCTAGTATTGTTCAGTTCATGAGTGTTAGAGATGAAAGAGCCAAAGTGAAAGTCAAAGGGGCTATGCTTCAGAGGTTCATGCAGGATTCTAAAGACTAGAGGAGCCATGAGTCAATGTACATATGTCGTTGTCCCTTAGAAGGTGTTGACAGACACCTGAAAGCAGGCTCTTGAAAAAGTATGCTCCTAAGCAAACGAAGGCTCTTGCCTTTCCATGTATTTGGAGAGTGCAGCAAGAGAGAATAAAGCTTGCAAAAGAGGAAAAGATGACAGCCTTAGCCTAACATGAGTGTTTGGCATACAGTATCTGTTATGGGGACATCTACTTTCGTATAGAGGGTGTTCTTTTTGAACTGCTCCAAATTTGTAAATGTTGCCTATGGCAACATAGCACAATTCTAACCCCTGATCTAAATTACTCAACGAGGCGGTCATTACTTATACAATACATCAAAATGCTTAATAATTTAATTAACATCATCACATCGATTAACATTCTAATGAATTACTTTATGGCACATATTTCTATATATGAATTGCAGCTAGTTAGTTCCCAAGGCCTATCCACTCTCGACTGCATGAGTTTCGTGTTATTAATTTTCAAGGTGTCCGACCTTCATGCTTCAATGCATAAAACAGCATTTTCTTCAGAAAAGTAACTTGAACACCAATGCATTTCGTCGGACACTTTGAAAATTAATATCACGAAACTGCTGCAGTCCTGAGAATTCATTCCAAGTGAGCCTTGTGAAATCACCGGCTATAATTCGTAGATTGAAATATGTGCTGTGTAATAATTAATTAGAAAGTTAATTGGTATAATTATGTTAATTATACAATTAGGCATATTGATTCCTCATAGAAGTAATGGCCACCCCAACGAGTAATTTAGATCACGGGTTAGAATTCTATTATTTGCCACATTATTTATTATGCCTATTATTTGCCACAGCAACATGTGCTGTGCAAAAAGAGGATCATTAAAAGCTTTTAGCTTTTTAACTTTGCTTTGATAAAGCAGTCATAAAGTTCGCTTTTCTTGCTTGTTCACAAGTACAACCTGTCAACTAAACGAAAGAGATAATGAAAGGCAGCGAAGCTAACCAGGTTGTACCTGGTTTGCTATCCTACACAACTGAGGGAAAGTGAAAAAATGTAAAGTAAATAAGTGGAGCTGTGCATACATGTACAAGTATGCTTTCTGTCCATTCAAAGACAAAAGTGTTTAACACCTTTAAAATTATGCTGCATAGATACAAACACAGCGATTGCAAAGGGTATGATTGTCAGGTCTTGCCTGTCCAATATTCCACATCAGTGGTTAATTATGCTAACAACAGGTTACGCACAAGTACTACAAGCTGTGAACTGACACTAGGTATCACAGCTGTCCTTTGTTCTGTTCCTAGTTGAACAATAGCCACACAAGAACCCCTACAAGTTTATTTTTACAAGTATGACAGACATCACTTCGCGCAAGGTTACCATGTCTCGCACAAGGAAGGGCCTGGGTTTTTCTTTTTTTTCCTGCAAGCCTTCTTTTTTCTTCTTTCTTGAACCAAACAAAGCAGCTTATTTTGTTTCACTCGTTTTGACCATGAAACACTTCCTCGTGTCCAAACTAGCTGGCTAGATAATGCGCACTAGCTTTGTTAGAGCCTCAATGTTAGAGGCAGCCATGCATAACAAGCAATAAGTCAGAATGCCTTTCACTCTGTATTAATCACACAATAATGAACTCACATATGCACATAATCCAACCAGCATTTTCCTCAAGGGTACTTGTGCACAACATTACTGCAAGGCAATTACGTAGGTACTTTTGTGAACAATATCACCTGCAGAACTTCAGCACCATCAGTAAAACTTTTCTAATTCTTTTCTTTTTCTTGATGCAGTGTGCCTAAGTGATCTGTAAGCAGGCTAACGACATTGCATTGAACTAGTGAAACACTTGACCCAAGTTGCACTTGAAGTGATGCCAATGTACTTGTTGTGCATTGTACAATGCTATGAACATGTGCACAGTAGTCACTTATACTTTACTATCAAGATCTTCCTCTCTGGTTTTTGTCAAGCTGTATAATACATTGAAACTACTTCTATTCTGTGTTTTCATCGGTGTTCCAACTATCAATAAAATCCTCCTACATTGTTACATTCTCTCTGATGGAGGAAAATGCTGGATAGTCATATTCATCTTTTAAAGTGCATTCACATTTTCAGCAATTCCAGCATTCGATTACATTTAATTTAGTTATTGTTATATTGACTTGTAATTGTGCACACAGTCTTTGTCTGCTTTTTGCCTTGTAAGGACTTATGGGATACATTAAAGTATACTTATGTAGCTTCTAGTCCAAAATGACCATCCAGCATGTACACTGGAAGACAAAAATTTATTTGATTTAATTTGACTCTTCATGTAAGGCCACTGCTGTCCAATGTCGGGCCAATACTGCTTAAAATTGAATCAACACTGGTGCATCTTGTGATACTAGAGTCATCTTTGGTAGCTTCAAAAACAGAGCAGTGACTAGACTGTTGAGCCATCACATGCAAAATGCCTGTAATCAGGGCAGAAAGATAACAGTACCAGAAAGCTTGGATACATATTTAAAACACAGTAAGAATACTGGTTTGTGGAGTCTGTAGATAACAAACAACTCGATAACCGCAGCTCCTACACAATGGCCTGGAACAGCAAATAAAAAAAGAAAACAGAAAGAAAGACAGAATGCTGTTTCAAAAGATGAGAATGCAGACGAGCCACTTACACTCGTGAATGTAAATACGGAGTCCTCGTGTACGGACCCACATGAGGATGAAGAAGAGGATGAGTGGCCATACTATTTCTATACACACCCGCACCTGCAAGGGAAAGCACCAATCATATATATAACCTTGCGTCAGCACCAAAGCAGCATATGCAACAAACAGCGCTTCATGTCAAGTAGACACACAGAAGAAGAAGCAGGCCAGGTTATTAACTTTACCTTTTGTCTTCGATGTATTACAAAGTTTTTCCATAGCAGCAGGTACAGCTGGTTCCAAAACTTCATCCTGTTTCTCTGCAATAACACAGAATGAATCGCGACCTCAATAGCGTAAACACCACTCCCATGCGAGCAAGATAAGAAGGCACACGGGGCAGCCCCACATGCTACCATCCTCTCTTTCTATTACCACAGCAACCACTTTGTTATCTTCATGGCATAGCAACATAATATGGCGATAAAAGTGGCTTCTACATGTGGATAACACATTGACCTAGATACAAACTGTTCCATAAGAAACCTTTTCATAAATGAATGAAACAGTGCATGGCACATTATCATTGCGACATTAAGGATTAAGGACATCAAGTGATTAAAGCATGTATTTGCATCTAAATACCCATCAGTATACTGGTAGTATCTCATGAATCACTTTCTTTTTATTTAAATTGTTCCCAGGAATGCGAGAGCATATGCTGTTGGGTCAGAAATCTTTCACAACATCTTTTATCCCTAAAGCACTTGTGAAAATGGATCTTACATAATGCAACATCATACTTTCTAATATATTGGCTTCGCTTACCACAGCTATCCAAAGAGAAACTACCATGTTGTCTTAATATTAGGCACTCCTCTTACTTTTCTAAACTGAACTGCGTGAAAGAACAAAGGAAAATATTCTTTATTATACCTTAATTAGCTTCTAATGTAGGACCACTCTTCAGTGTTTAGTCATCATTGAAGTGAAAAATAATAGGAGTGATTAAAATTGAGTGTAAGTATACGGTGTAGCAGCTAAAACTCACGAACATAATAAATTAGATACAAAAGCTGAATGCACACTCTTTGTGATATTGTTCATGTAGCCTTTTTGTGCATATTACTTGTAAATTAGCATATCTGCAATATGATGTCATAAAGATATCAAAAGTGTACTCATAGGCCCATTTTTCAGTGAAGGTGTTTGACACCGGTTAGATGAAACATTTCAAGAAATTGTGTCATACTACACTTAATGCAGCTTTACACTTGCTCAAACACAAACATATAAGTTCACATTCCAACATTCCAACACTCACAAAGAAGCAACATCCAATGCCAGCTGAGTGCTATTTCAATAGCTATATGCGAGTCAGACAGAAAAACCAAACCAAAAGGGAGCACATTTAGGCCTTCAAGACAGGAAGAAGCCTTTTAACCACCCACACATTCCCCCACAGACTTCCTGTACAGTGCACAAAATTATGTCTGACCTACAGGAAATTAAAGTAGACATGTTCTCACGAGCTTTGAAGGCTAGCACACTTAATTGGTGCTAGACATGAAAGCACAGTGAACAAAGGTATTCCAACTAACATAGAGCAAGCTTTGTAGAGAGCTTTTGTACAGATGAAATCAAGTGTATATCTTAGCAACATCCTGGATAACCTGTCAGTATTGTTTGTGTTCTCACTAACTGAGCAATCAGTAATTACTAACTTTGTAATAACATAATTTATGGCTACAATTTCAACACAAGGTTTATATTGCACATTTAAAAACATCGCCTTCTATTCTTTGTAATGCATTACCTTTTGCTTAGCTCTTTCTCTTTGCATTTATATGAAAGCCACTGTAGCATGCAAGCAGTGGGTCATGGCGGCTTTTGAAGATCTGGCAGAATTTCAGTAAGAAGAAAGACAGCTATGCAAATGGCAATGTGTTGCAAATAACTGAAAGTGAATTTTTTGAAATGTACTCCACAAATATTTCAACATTATGGCTGTGAAAGTAATAACAAACGAGTTAGATAATTATTAACTACTAATTATTTGATTAGAACACAAAGCAAACTGCCGGCTTCTTCAAGATGTTAACAACATACAGCTGGTTTCATCTGCACAGAAAGCTTACGTGTTTGTTTGTTGGTTTCTTTTTTTTCTTCCATTTTCTGTTTGTTTGCTTGCCTGTTTTAAACTTGCTCCGTGTTAACTGGGACATCCAGTAGAAGTAGCTCAAGTGCCTCTAGGCAGCATGCTATGGCCTTCACCATTGCTCATTCCTTCTGTCAAGAGGCATCAAGGACCAACAACTGACCTGTCTGGCAAGTGTGAGAGAGTGAGGGTGTGAGAACCAGTTTGCGGAGCAGCTCCATATTTTTCTACCATGATTAGCACTAATGGATGGATGTCCTACAGCGGCAGGCTGTCTCTCTCTGGCGCACTGCGTGAAGCCAAGCCGCAGTTGCAGTTGACACATATACAAGTAGCCTGCAGAGCGGCTTAGGTTTACTGCTGCTTCTGCAGTGATAGTCGCATGTCCCGGTACGGAGAATAAAAACCTGCCCACTTTGACCTACTTCAATTTTGTCATGCAAACTTTGGATGCAAAGACAGAAAGCTTTTGCTGCCTTCTGGACAAGGGTGCGTGCTGTAACAGGTGACAAAAGGCATGACACCTTTTTGTCCAATGCTTTTTGGCCCAATATCTACATACAAGGCATCTTTCAGCCCAGCTTTGTTTCTGAGCTCCCTGTATAAAAGGGACTGCCCCACAAGCCACAAGGAAAATGGAAAAGGAAAATTGAAATAAAAGTCTGTGCTGCCCACACTGCCAATTTTTCATTAGCAATTAAGAGCTACTGCTGAACTAAACTACAACATCAAAAAACTTACAAGGGGCGGAATAAGATAACGGATTTTCAGTGGCACAGTTCCAAGGGGTGGAGTAAAATGGCATGAGAGGTAGAGTGCTACAATACACAGCAGCCAACTCAGAAAGCAAGTGGGGATCTGAGTGCCTACATTATAGGCACTCAGGCTGAGTTCGCATGTCACGGTCACACACTCCAACTCAATCTGCTCCCAGACAACAATGAGGCGGAAAGCACGAAAGAAAAGCGTGGCACGGCGGCGACCACGCGACCTAGGACACAAAGAACAAGCTCTCCCACTCCTTGGGGAAGGGAAGCATTAAAGATATATATATAAAGATGAAAATGGTCGAGTGCTTGCAAAAGGGAAAGAGGCCCCAAAGGCGAAATCACAGGAACGCATGCCGGTAGGCCGGGCACGCACGCCCAAGCGGCGGCGAACTCGGAAGAGAGCACGATTCAATAAAACGAAAGAAATAATGCCACTCCACGATTCAGGAACGGAAGCCCGCTATAGTATGTGCGTGGAAAGAACTATCAGGAGTGTGTGCGTCAGTGTTTCGCGGTGGGGAAGGGGAGGGGTGGTTCGACAGGGGTCAGAAGCCGAAAACGTACACGGCCGTATCGATGGAAGGAAACGGGAAGGCGCGCGCGCGCGCGTAATGGAGCGGAAATTGCGGTACGCGGGGGAGGAGGGAGCGAGAGCGCCAAGCGAAACAAACGAAAGTAGGAGGCCGCGATGCAGCGCACGATGCGGAACCGAGGAAGAGGCGGAAGACATTGAGAGGAGAGAGGATAAAATAGAGCGAGGGAAAGAAAGAGAGAGAGGAAAGGAAAGGTTGCGGCAGGGATAGCGTTCAAGCGGGGGAAAAGAGAGAGAGAGAGAAAGGAAAGACATTATTTCCTCTCTCCCACATTGGAAGAGAGGAGTAGCGCCGCAAATTGAGCACGTGAAGAAGACAAAAGGCTCAGCAGAAGGAATAAGACAGACTGAGAGTAAGAAGGCAGGCGAAGGGGAGAGGGCAAAAGAGAAACAAGGTCATCTCGGTGCAGTTGCACCCGCGGAGTCTCTCCCCCCCCCATTCCCTCCCTCGCCCACTACGCAGTCGCAACGCTCGCGCGCGTCTCGCATTGCTCCGCTGCGCTGCACGGAGGGTGAGCAAGATCAGCCGCGCGGTGACGTCAGGACGCTCGCGCGCGCGCTCGCAGAGCGAGTGCACGTGCACCCGGGCCGGGCAGGAAAGCGTGCGCCTTCGCCAAGTTTCGTTTTCTCGTGTTTCCCTCCTTTTCTCCATTCGTACGATCTGTTTTGAAGCGCGGCTGTGTCGTAGTTCTCGTTGCTGTAGTCGCGCTGTTCGAGTAGGGAATGCACAATAGAGAGTAGGAGTGGTGGTGGGTGGGTGGGGGTGAGTTCGCCAAGTTTCGTTTTCTCGTCTTTCCCTCCTTTTCTCCATTCGTACGATCTGTTTTGACGCGCGGCTGTGTCGTTGTTCTCGTTGCTGTAGTCGCGCTGTTCGAGTAGGGAATGCACAATAGAGAGTAGGAGTGGGGGTGGGGTGATGGTGAGGGGGGGGGGGGGCTGAGAAATGAGATACGAGGACATTACGGCCGGACGAACGGTCGGACGGCATGGCAACGCGAACGCGCCGAGGTTGCGAGAAAACTGACATTTAAACGTCGATACGATGCGAGCGAGCCACGTGATGTGCCGCTCGGAGATATCCCTGAAACGCCGAAGCTGCGGAGACATTTCCGCAGTACACGACTGTCACTGTCACGCGCACTGCAGCAAAACTACACGCAAAGGTCGAGGACAACGTTTCTTTCTTTCTTTCTTTCTTTCTTTCTTTCTTTCTTTCTTTCTTTCTTTCTTTCTTTCTAATTCGTCTCGTGTTCCACAAACTTAAATGCGATACACGGTCCGCATAGGGGAACTGTAATCTGGACTAGATGGTTTTGATTTCCCTATTACAATTTCGGCAGGCGTAAGAAAGCATATATGGACAACACAAAAACACAGACAGAGAGAGATAAGCTCTCGCACACGATATGCACACAACCGTATGTTCCTCTAAAACCTGTCCAGGTGGACCCTATTTTACCGCCCTCAGAACACGCTACCCCTTTACAGCTTAATAGCCTTAGCCTGCAGTCATATCACTCCCAGTTTCCCAGTTTAAATAGCCGTGTAAAGTATAAGGCAACGGAAAACGGATGATTTTAATTGGGACGAACATGAAAGCTGGATTTTTCTTATGCGGTGTACGTATATCCCTGCAGCAGTTGCCGCAGATGGCGGCAAAAGGAGACAGTTATGGTGTCTGCGCTCTACAGCAGGAGGTGTGCACGCATTTACTTTGTCTTTGTGAAAAGAAATTCATGAAAATCGCGAAATGGAATTAGCACTGGGTCATCAAATACGTTACGTTGAATACGCGAGATCGTTACTTTGGTCACACGATTTAGCGAATATATCCCATCGCGAAAAGACCTCGTTATCCTAAACCCGGATATAGCGAATCCCTCGTTATAGCAAAAAAAAATTCTAGGCTTTCAGAGTCCAAAACCACGATCTAAATATGAGGGACGCCGCAGTGGGGGGGGGGGGGGGGGAGGCGAGGGATTCCGGATTAATTTTGACCACCTGGGCTCTTATAGCAAACAACGGCGCCGGTCACGCGTACCTCGACAGGGTTTGAATGGCAAGCATCCCGTGTGCTCTGTAGGTAGGTGGCTATCATTATCAGCATTGCAAATGATGCTCCAGGTTTTTTTGCCAATCACTCACATATTGCGCATGGTAACACCCTATATATTTATTCCTTGATGGCTTCATGAATAAACTGTCGCAAGTCAGTGCTATGTGCGTGTCGCTCTCTCGTGTCCTTGTCTTTTTTGCGCCGTGTCCTTTTCTCCCATGAATAACAAACAAGCCCGAGCTTCCACGCTAAGACTCTTATAACGATTCTTCAAAGAAAGAAAACGGCGCAGTAAACGACAAGACCAGAGAAGTTCGTCACACGGTTGATGTAGCGAAGTAAACACGCCCGCGGCGATACCACGAAGAGTGCTATACACAAACAAATAGGCAAACAGAGCACGAGACTCCACCAAAGCGAAAGAGGAGCGGCCGAACGAAAAGGAGCACGCACGCGGTCTACTCTATATATGCTATATGTATACACGGAGAACACGAAAGTGGAAGTGTGTAGGCGGATCGCACGTGTGTTTACTAGTAAGTACACATGCGCCACATGCGAGGAAAACAGTGGGAAGCAGTCCCCCACCCCGTTCCTTTTGTTGTTTTTATATTCTTTTTCGTCTAAATGCAATAACTGGGCACGTTTTAAAAAGAAAAAAGAAAGACAGGAGAAATAAAGGCGGCTTGATGAAAAATGACTCGCGTTTACTGTACAGCTAGGCATTGTGGCGCCACAAACTCGACCATATAGAAAGCTTTTTTTCTTTTTTCTGTGCTCTCTTCGCATGTTGTATTACACATATGCTGCCGCGCATGGCTATAGGCGCGTATTTGTTATGTTGTTGTTGGACACGAGCCAAGCACTTTGCATAACCTTTTTGATACAAGGCGAGTTCTTAGTTAACGCTTGCTGGTGTGCTAATTGATTGTGATTCATAGTTCCTAATTGTATAACGTACGTTTACGATACATGAAATGGCATTGTGAAACGACTTGATACAGACACATTGTGAATAGCGCCAGGCGTTCGTCGTTCGATCCGTATAGGGAAGCATTCAAACGAAAGCGCTTAAATCCCATTAGATAGAAAGCGCATTATGAAAGGGAAACAAATACATAAGTGTCGTTTAGTCAGAAGCAGCCTAGCAAAGCTCCTACCAGTTGCCGATGCGTTCCCTCGAGATTGAAAGCCAAGAGCAAAGAAAGCTTTAAAACGGGGATTGAATCGTTAAGAACTCACCGCGGGAAGTTTGCAGTCATCCACGTTAGGAACAGTTTCTGAATAGGAGCGTCTATGAGCTTTCTTTCCATCATCTCTCATCACTCATATTTTTTTTTCCCGTCCTCTTTTCCCAGTGCAGAATTATAGCACGTCAGAACAAGCTATAGCTCGGGCTGCCTTGGCGTAAATAAATTCATCTCTCTCTCTCTCTCTCTCTCTCTCTCTCTCTCTCTCTCTCTCTCTCTCTCTCTCTCTCTCTCTCTCTATCTATCTATCTATCTATCTATCTATCTATCTATCTATCTATCTATCTATCTATCTATCTATCTATCTATCTACCTACCTACCTACCTACCTACCTACCTACCTCTCTATCTATCTATCTATCTATCTATCTATCTATCTATCTATCTATCTATCTATCTATCTATCTATCTATCTATCTATCTATCTATCTATCTATCTCTCTCTCTCTCAGCGGGGACAGCACAGCGACGCTCTTAACAACAGTTCGTAAGCTCATAGCTCCCTGTATCATAACATTTGCTAGTTCAGTGTCTTCTTTCTGACGTCACAGGAGGAAGGCAAAAGAGGAGCCGCCGCTCGAGACTTGGGGGGGCGACTGCCGCTGAAGCGCCAGCTGGAGCGGTTGACCTTCCCCGAGGTTTTTAATTGTATTCGTGCAAGCTCCTATAGCTTCCAATTGGAAACGCTGGCAGAGTGGACTAAGGCGAAGAACTTTAGCCGCGTTGGTAAATTACGTAGGCTTCTACAGCAGCGAGAATAAAGCCACTCTCATCGTGACAGGTGGCGACGCCACCTTGAAGTATCCGCACTGGCACGTCGTGACGTCACACATTTTGAAAACGTCTACTCGGGTGTGTCACTTTTTTTTTTAAATGCAAGATAGAGTTAATTGTGTTCTAGAAGAGCCAAAGTGCTGCACTTAGCAAGCTTCGAAAACATTTAACTTCCCCACAACGGTCGAAAGACGAGAAAAATAGATCAAAATCAGTGACGTCACACTGACGTATACCTGCGCTGGGGTTTGGGTGAGAGCTTCTTAATAAAAATAGGCGTTTGGCTCTTATTTTATATTTGTGATTGATTGATTGATTGATTGATTGATTGATTGATTGATTGATTGATTGATTGATTGATTGATTGATTGATTGATTTTAACGCACCGAAGTACCACTGGGGCTATATTAAGGTCACCATACAGTAAAGGACCGCCCGGGGTTCGCTGTACCTAAGGCTAAGTACACGAGCGTTTTTTTTTTTTTTTTCCCCATTTCGCCCCACTCGAAATGCGTCCGCCGAGGCCTACGAATCGGACCCGCGCCCTCGTGCTCAGCAGCCGTGTAATTGCTCTTAATCATCACTCTTCGTAAATAGAGTTCGTAAATGTTCGTTTATTTCTTCGTAAATAAAAATAAACGAACAGATATGGCCTCGTGAGAGTGCTGCGCCGGTCTAGTCGTTATAGCGCCTCTTTAATGGGTTTCTCTCTGCTGATGCTGTTCTCGTTGTGCCTGCTAAGAGTGCCTGCAGAGTTGATCTCCGCCGTAATTGCGCCTTCATCTGAAACGTGGACGGCGCCGCCGCCTCACTCCGGAAGTCGAACCCGGGGTCTCTAGCTCGGCAGCTTGCCCGCCGTAGATGCCACCGGGCCACTACATGTAAGCGGATGGCCGGGCGAAAGGAAAAGGATGGAGGACTCGATCTTTGGGATCTCACGCGAGAGCCCTTCCCGTTCCGAGTCATTTCCTTCTCGGCAAATGTCATTCCTTATCTGTAACGGCTGGAGCACGCTATTACCTATGTGTACATACATGTCGCGAGGTCGCAATAAGATTTCCTCCACATCCTGCAAAACAAGCGATGACCGCGATAACGCAAGAATATTGCAGGACCAACGAGTACGTCGAGCATACGCCATATATTGAGCAAGGTTCTTTGGGGAAAAAAGTAGCTAGGAAAAAAAAAAACTGCGTATGCGGTACCTTTTTATCTATAGCATCTCTGTACGTTCTCGAGGAGTCTGAGCTGCCAAAGCCACGTAGGAAAGAAGGGGGGGAAAAAGACGACGAAGAGCTACAGCCTACGCTCTAAGAAAAAAATCTGAACCCTGCTGCGACTTATCTTGTCCTTCAACGACATAATCGTCTTCCATCTTGCGCGCATTTCCTTTCTTTAACGCTGCGCCCACGGTGTGTGCTTCCAGGAAACGAACAGCCGTGCGCGTAACGGCCCTCGCAGTAAAGTACAGCGAGCGCAGAACGCCAAATAAATAAAGTGTACGCGACATTGACAACGATTATCGGGAGCGTTTCGGTCATACCGATGCACAATGACGCGCAGTTATGCGGATTGCAGCTTTTTCCTTGCGTATACAGGAGTTCCTCCAAGTTACGGAATTATTAAGTAGCAGAAGAAAGCATAGCGTGGAATGGGACGCGACTGCCGAATCATAATCCCGCAGCGCGGAACGATGGAAATATAAAAATTACAGCAGATCAGCAATGTAATTCACGGCATCATTTTGAGTCCGCATATCTCTCAACTGGTGTTACGTTCAGAGCCTCTCTCTCTCTCTCTCTCTCTCTCTCTCTCTCTCTCTCTCTCTCTCTCTCTCTCTCTCTCTCTCTCTCTCTCTCTCTTTCTCTCTCTCTCTCTTTCTCTTCTTCTTCTTCTTTTTTTTTAAAGCACAAGCTTAAGCTTTACGTATATATACCGACAGACATTAATTTCACGATTACACTGTCCGCATAAAATTATTAATTAAAGAGTTCATTAGTGAAACTTTACACGTCGCTGCAATAGTCCAGCGTTCTGCCGCTCAGGACACACTAGGTCGCGGGTTCGGCTGCATAAATGAATGAATCTGACACATCGCCGCAGGACACCGCACGGAGTATTCACACATAATGCCGTTGGGCGGGAGCACACCTCGCGCGACCAAAGTAAGCAAAAGGCAAAACAAGACGGACGAAATAAAAGTCGAAGGCCAACGCTCGGGGGGCCATTGTTATATACACACACCCCGCCTCTCGCTGGGCGTAGCACGTGCAACGACCTCGATCCGTGCAGCTTTTTTCTTGCACTGCACAGAGGGAAAAAAGAAACCAGTTCCCGTTATGACTACACGCAGAGCCCGCCCGCTGTGACTCAGCTGCGCTTCCAAGACCAGAAACACTCCGCCTGCAACGCGATGGCAACAGGCACCGCCGCCGTTCGATAAACCAACCGTGGGTTGCACGACGCGTGGCCTACTGCCGTTCAAGCTGCAGTACAGAACGTGCTCCATATTTTATTCAGCACCCTTTTATCACTAAGCTCCGAGGCCAGCGCGGCGCTTGTGTCTGTTCGCGACGTGCCAAAACGAAGTAGAAATAAAAGAAGCAAACAACTGAGAATCACGCTGCTGATTATACTTTTTTTTCTTCTCTTGATTGAAGGACAGTCTAACTGAACCGTTCTGAACTTTCCTCGCTTCTATTTATGCAACAAAATTATAGATTTTTAAATTCATTACCTGAACACATAAGCAAAGTCTGCCCGACTCTTGGCCAATCCCCGTGAGTCGGTATGCGCCAAACTCATCAATGGCATCATCATCAAAGGTATCATCATCATCATCATCATCATCATCATGTACCCTGGTTGAAGTTTTATCTACACACAGGTACGGTTTGCATTCCTGGGTTAATCAAGTGAGCAAAGGCAACAGAGAAAGAAATATGCTCAAGTAAAACTCTTGATTGGGCTAGTTGCTTCATGCTTGAGGTAGTAAAGCCAAGGCGCTGAAGACCAGGACTCAAGAAGAAGAGCACAAAGAAAGAAATCCATGGTCTGGTGCCCTCTCGTCTGTGCTCTTATTGTAACCAGGATGAAGCGATTCGCCACTTTTTTTTTTGTTTTCTACGTTGTAGCCGCTTCAGTCTGAAAGTGACTGCACTCTAGAGCTGAAAGTATACTAAGGGTGCGGCACGCTTAGTGCTCCGTAGCACTGTGCACGCGCGTACATCAATAAGGCCCGTCCAGCGCCGTGTATACAGAAACCCAACAACCGACATGTCGTAAAGCCGCGCGTCGGACAGCCGGAGTAGAAATCTCGCCGCCAGCGTCGTCATAAATACGATCGCCGTCTTGTCGTTGTCACCTCACTGCACGCCACACAACTTCTCCTAACGCAAACAAGTTGGCCCACCTGGTTATGAGCTTCGCGGAACGCCAAATGGCGCTGCGTAGTCGGCTACCCGCAAAATTATTCACATAATATCGATGTGTGCGGGATCTGCATATTTCTTTAGTATTTGATGGTTGTTAATTAAGCCTCCTCTTAAGATAATAAGAGCAGTCCTTCTCCTCTTATTATTTTGCTCTTACAAAAGCTCAATATGCCTCAGGATTGCTTTCTTCAGTGCCTCTTGAAGGAGTACTGGTACATTTTCGGCCTGTCAAGTTTTCACGTTAAATGAAGGCCCGAAGCCTCTCAACATTAAATAATAATAATAATAATAATAATAATAATAATAATAATAATAATAATAATAATACGAAACTGGGGTGCCTTTCTGGACGTAGTCAAATTCCGCCATGTTCTGTAATTCTGTAATGGCGGCATAATTAACCAATCACAGAGGCCGTAGCAGCTCCGTGGGCCAATCAGAGCAGACAAGATGGCGTAACCTGACATTGCCCAGAATAGCACTCGACACCCAGCAGGTGAACGTGCCGCGACGTCGTGGCACACCAGCTGCACTTCACTCCTGCGATTGCTCGGCTGCTGCTAAACGTACGCATGCACGCACGGCCGGAACAAATCCATTCAGAAGTCTTGTTTATTATTTATTAACGCGAAAGCCTTAAGTGGCTCATACCCGTTGTGGTCTGGAAAAACGCGGCGCGCGGTACAATCACGTGACCTCGGCTCGCGCAGACACGCGCTGGTGCAACTGCCTGGCTGCCTCCGATGCCGCCAATCATGCCAAACAAGAAGGGCAAAGTTGACTGAAACAGAGTTAATTCGGTGGCAGTGAAACCTTCGAGCTTACGTGGAAGTCGAACGCGTGACGTACGTTGTAAGGGCGAAGTTAATTAAGGTGCAGTTAACTAAGGTATCGTCAATTAAGGCACTCGACCCCACGACCTTTGGTCGGAGAAAACAAGTAATAAGTAACAACGCATTCGAGTGAGAACGTCAATTTAATGAATGTCTCTTGGGCACGCAGGCTTCCGTCTTCAACCTCATTATGCTAAAGTGACTGTCTTTCGTTTACTGTTATTATTATTATTTTGTAATCGACACCACCAATATCCAGCCTTACTGCTACACGGCGGCAGCAAATTTCTCTCTGTGGCGCTACGTCACGTTCGTGTCGATGACGTCAGATCCGGCATTTCAAGAGCTCAACGTGTCAAATTAAAATGTCTTACGAGCGCTTCCCAACATACGTACTTGCCATGCATTTTTTTTTCTTTTAACGAGCGAGAAACGTGTAATATTTGGCCAAAGAGTACCAACTCGTACTTTTCGAGGTTAGAGAAACTCTACCTAAAAACATTCTACAACTCCGAAAAGCATGCGTCGGTTACCCCTTAGCCAAAGGACGGCGGAAGTTGGTGCCCAGTTGCACCCGCATATGATAAGTGCGGTTACAGAGGAGATTAAAAAAATTAAAGTATGGGGTTTTACGTGCCAAAACCACTTTCTGATTATGAGGCATGCCGTAGTGGAGGACTCCGGAATAATTTCGACCACCTGGGTTTCTCTAACGTGCACCTAAATCCAAGCACACGGGTGTTCTCGCATTTCGCCCCCATCGAAATGCGGCCGCCGTGGCCGGGATTCGATCCCGCGACCTCGTGCTCAGCAGCCCAACACCATAGCCACTGAGCAACCACGGCGGGTCATCTAAATCTAAGTACACGGGTGTTCTCGCATTTCGCCCCCATCGAAATGCGGCCGTCGTGGCCGGGATTCGATCCCGCGACCTCGTGCTCAGCAGCCCAACACCATAGCCACTGAGCAACCACGGCGGGTTACAGAGGAGATCAAGTGCCGTACCGAGGCGCGAAAGGAAGTCCATTCAGTTTATTGTGTATCGCCAATTTAAGGATCGCTTCACGTTCCGTACGTGTGTCCTTGAAAAGGCTCGCCCGCAGCTGCCGTATATGACGAACGAGAGCTTTGAGAAAGCGTATATGGTACGCGGTGTTTTCACAGCCGCGTACGAGGAAAATATTCGTAAAAATAAAAATATTAATAAAGGAAGGGGCGGGAAACCGGGCGCGCAAACGAAGCGTGTACCCACGTGTTTCAAGCCGACTCGCACGCAAAAAATTTTTTTTCGACGACTGTCACGGAAGACGCGTATAGCGAGCCTCGTTCTTTTTTTCTTTTTTCATCGCTTTTGGACCGAATTAAGAAGACAAAAAAAAGAAAGAAAAGGAAGTACGCGATAGTTTGCTGCCACGTTCGGAAAGATCCTTAGCTCCTTGTGAACACAGTCTCGCTTTTACCTTAACCTTCCACGGCTGCATCGTTATCGAATGAATGGTACAGAATAATTGGGAGAGATAACTTTCGTGATAAGGCCTGTATATAAGGCGAGTGACAGGTGTGACGTTCGTTGAGATGGAGGAGGATAGTGGTACAGATAAGATACCAAATGGGTGTGGCTAATACTCTACAGTTGAGATTGAGGGTTAGAATTGATGAGACGGGCAGATCGCGTAATGCTGTGAGCAGATAACTGAATGAATGTTCACTACGGCACAAGAACAGGTACCAAGGGAAAGGGAACTTGAGTGGACAACGGCAGAGGATTAGATGGTGCGATTACATTGGGAAATTTGCAGGGATAGGATGAAGATCGCTGGACGATGAAAACGAGCCCTTCCGAGACCGTAATTCCGTTAACGATTATTATCACTCGATCGTACGTTATTTTCTTATCGTGCACGTTGGACAGAGTGGCGCAGCGATCCCGGCGATAACTGTGGGCTGCGAGCCAACGATAAGGACGAAAATAATCCGTTACAAAATTTGGGCCACGGAGATACGCTTAAGCGAACGTTGTAAAACCTTTGCAGAAAGAAGACGATTTTGGTTTCGTTCGGGAACATGTACAAAAAAAAAAAATGCTGGTTATTTTTCGTGTCACAACTACGATATGATTATGAGGCATGACGTAGTTGCGAGGAGGAGGAGGAGGAGAAGGGGGGGGGGGAGGGCTCTGGATTAATTTTGGCCACCTGGGGTTCTTTTAACGCGCACCCAATGCAGGACACACGGGCGTTTTTGGATTTCGCCCCTCGTCGAAATGCAGCCGCCGCGGACAGGATTTGATCCCGCGTGCCCTCAGTGGCAGGACATCATTAGCGCTTTCTTTTACAATGGTGAAATCGCAGAGACGGAATTTTCCTTTTTTTTTTTTTTCGGCGCATGACCTCGTTTGGCCAGAAACCCTGACGCGGCGGCCGCTGAATTGAAACTAGCGCTCATATCGAGCGGTCATGACCCTGACACCATAACGTACACTTTTGGCTTTTGGCAAACTGTTAAATGAATACCATTGCATTTCGTAGCCAATTTAAAAAAAAAAAACTGCTAAGTGGACAAGACTTCCTTGTACTGTTCGTCTTCAGTTACGCAATGCAAACACGTGCGCAAAATGTTCATAACTGAAAAGTTAATTAACAATCTTTCTTTGTTTCCTTATTAGCTAGCTGCCTGAAAAATCGCGCCAACTGTCTCAAAAGTGATGGCCACTTTTTCACGTACATAATCCACCTGAACAGGACGAATTACGCGATAAAATTTGTTCGAATTAAAAAAAAAGAAAGAACTGGAAGAAATAGAGCACGAGGTATGCATCCGGCCTGATATGAGCAGCTAAATGACCGGTGTTTCGTATATCGTACGTGATGCGGAAGTTGGTCCAATTATTCCCGGTAAACGAAGCATGCCTTGGACAGCAGCTGGCTTCACTGCCGCAACAATATGTGGCCCGCATTTCTACTAATAACAATGACTAATTAGTTAACTTATAACTACTTGTGTAGTTTGCTTATCAGTACGTATATGTATACACGTCGCCGCTAGTAACGTGTTCGCGAAAAAATTACCTCGTTCACTTTAGTGTACCGCCCCGGGATAATCATGACCTCTTCATGCACTCATTCACGCCACATTTCGAACGGTTCATTGGGTACGAAATAATGGTACCCATGGTCTTCAGAGAGTACTTCGTTAAAGCTACTGAAAGCTAACAGCGGAAAGCACACCTACGAAATCAATCGTAACAAGAAAATTATAGGATGTAACATCTAGCCGTCGACACTGTCCAGCATTGGAAACAGCTTATAACTACACGCACGAGCACAGATCGAACGTACCGCACCAATCAATCCATTTCTCCACGCCTCTGACGACGCGCTATTGGCGTCGTAAACAAGCTTAGTACACGATTAAAACAAGAACATCACGAAAGGGAAGACAACGTATTTGTTTAGTTAATTCACGAGAAATGCCACTTCGAACGTACTCTACACGCTCAGCCGGACCTTTAATCACCTTTCAAGGTGCTTTACGCCAAAAGAAATGTCGGAAAACTATGATATATTCACATGAAGAGAAATTAAAATGTCAGTGCTATTCCGCTGGCGGTTCCCGTTATTTACAGGTTGTCGAATGCTATCAGAAGCCGTGCTTTGTATCATGTGCGCGAATATGTTGACACAGGTTGAGCTGTGCCGAGAAAAAATAAAATAACAGAACACCTACAGATTTTCTTCTTCTTTCTCTCTCTCTCTCTATTTTCAGCTGAGCCTCCTCAGCAAGATGTAGCCACGCACTAAATGATAAGAGCTTTAGAATCAAATCGACTTGTCCAGGCGAATGATGAAAAATATCCGTAGATATGATATACGACTGCTCAGAACGCATTTGCGATGTGCGCTGGCTCGTCACCGATAGACAAAAACTTGCCGATTTAAAGCCCCGTACTTAAATTTGAATTACCATTGCTACCACAGTTTGCGAAAGTGCAGCTTGACGTTCACTGACGGTCGACAGGATCGAGTGACAGCTCCGTCCACGCTGGACAGAGATCGGCACGTTCATAGCGGTCGGTGATTCATTGCAACGTTACATCAAAAGATGAACAACGTAGACTAGGCAGGGCAGCCGATTTCGGCCGGGGAAAATGTCAGGGCTTCCCGCAGGTGCGCCGTCAGACGGAGTCGTGAAAGCTTTGCGTGATTCCACGACCTTTCGACAATGCCCGTTCGCGAAAGTAAAATACACACACACAGCAGCAGCATTAACCGCAACTGAAGAAGCCGTCGCGTCGGGATTCTCTCGACAGACGTCACGCTCGACGACGGAGTACCGAAGCACATCCGAGCTCGTGCAAACAGTGTCAGATTCGCGCCGATGCACGAAGCTAAATTGAAGCAACAGACCCGCTATCTTGCGCGAGCGAGCCCGAGGAGCAAGAGCAAAAAGAAACCGCGCACTGCGAAACAACGCTCGTGGCTCTTTAAAACTGGCACGCGCAGGAGAACACGCTTTCCTAAAGACGCGAGAGGAAAAAGAAGAGAGAGATTAGGCGCAGGGCGCCGAAACTCACACATTCGGCACGCTGTTATCCGGACTAAATATATGGCGCTGCCGAGATTAAGCCTTGCAGACGACCAGCTGACTTGAGAAGCAGCCACTAGCACAGCCACCGCGCTGCGCACGACGGGTACGCCGGCTCTCGTTGCATGTCGTCATTTCTCGCAGGTGGTGTAAATAAACTGAGTTGTAAACCTGCGCCTTCACCATTGCATCCCAAACTGAAGAACATTTCTTAAAGTACTAGATTACACAGACCCATCTATTAGCACAAAACATAAGTGAACTAATTTAAGAAACATTACTTTGAAACAAATATTAGTTTTATATTTGGATCACAGATGGCGCGACAATTTGTAAGACCCAATACAAATGTTTGCTTTTGTTACAATTTTTGAGGTGAAATTTGTCGCAAGTGTTGCAGCTATGTGTTACGCTCTACGTTCTGCTGCGCAGCAGACGACGGAAGGCGGTCCACTGCGCCGTCGTCCTTGCCTCGAAAACGAGAGGAAAATTGCATTTTTCACTTGTATTCTTCTTTTCGTCTTTTCCTTTTTGTAGCGTCATCATGCTTCCCTGAGTCGGTTCTTTGTTCATCAGTCAAGTTGCAACAAGGAGAAATAAAACTGAGAAAAGAAAATGAACCGTTGTTTGCCCAAACCGGTCCGACTGCTTCCTACCGCAAGGGTACGCGAGACGTCTGCTCATGGCTATGCATGCAATTTGTCCAAGGTGATCTATCTTCAGCGCGTGACAATGATAGTCCAGCACCAGGTGCCACAGAGATAGCTTGCAGGTGTGTACGTAGTTGCTGGGATAGGAGTATATCATCAGTGGACGTGCAGCCAGTGACTTTTGTGCGTATTCAGGGGTGAAACGGACGAAGCAGACCGGCGTTCCCAAGTTCTTTCTATGGGAGCGTTTGCTGCAAAATGCGAGCTGCTGTCGCGACAGCGTAAAAAAAACTTGTGACGCTCCCTGTCGACACCTACAGAAAGCAGTGTTTCAGAGAGGGCTGCCTAAGAAAGGGCATAGATGGAAAGGGTATAAAACTCTATGGCCGGAGGGGCTGAAGCATAGAGTTTCTCACCATAACATGCTAAAGCATAGAGTTTCTAAATGAAGCGTGTTCCAGGAGAGGACAACATGCGGCAACCATCCTTGACCAGCTGCTTTCTGTAGCTGCCAGCAGGCGGCGACGAGTTTATGCGTGCGCCGTCAACGGCATTTCGCATCAAAGTTGCAATTTAAACATCTTTATTCTATGATTTAAATGTGGCAAGTGTTAGAGTGAACGATGTAGACACCAAAATGCGAGTCTTCCGCAAAATTTTAGCAAGAACAGTGCAGCGGTAAGCGCAAATTCTTTTTTAGGACACGTTAAGCGAAACATGCAGGACCCTGTACAGCGCGCGGGCAAACGACACAGAATAAAAACCGTCTTTTTATGACGTGTCATGCGTCATCCGTTTCTCTGTTGCCTATCGGCTCACGGTCAGCTGCGGAATCTACTTCGTTTACCCGGTACAGTTGGCAGGGTCATAAAGTACGGCGGTCTTCCCGTGGCTGTATGTATGGCTGTATCGCAGACGCCTGCACACAGCGCGACCCATGCTAGCATGACTTCGTCGGCCGGGAAGACCCGTAGCCCCGACGATATTTTGTATTTCGCCTACGGCAGTAACATGTGGTCGCATCGCATGCATATCTGCAACCCGACGGCCAAGTTTTTCGACACTGCAGTACTCGAGGTGAGTGCCCCCATAGGCAGGGTGAGCACGCGTCGATCGTTCGTCACGACACTCGGCTAGACATCGACCTACGCAAGCTTTAAATGCTCTGAACGCGGCGCATGTACCGTATATATGATCGCCTGCTCGTAATCATGCTCGAGTTATAGCGTTATCCCTATCTGCAGATTGAAATGCGTCTCACGGCCACTTTCGATCGCGGTCAAGCCCGATCCGGATCGAAATTTTCGACCGCGATTGGCTCGATCCCTCCCGCAAATTTAACTCCACAAAGTAGCCCATCGCAACCGAGAAATTCGATCGCGATCGAAAGTGAGCGTGTGACACCCGTATAATATCTAATCTGGGGAAAGCGGTAAACGTCAGTAGGAGCGCTTTCTTTTAAACCCAAGTGAAGATGTTTGAATGGGAAAGGGGACTGGACTCACTGTTTTGCGTGTTTGTATATACAATTTATTCTTCTTCGCTGTCCTAATCACCATATTTCATCATCATTATTACAGGTATAATTTTTCCTCCACTGCGAAGCTTTCTGTCTGGGAAAACCGTACGCGTTTCCTTTGTATAGCTCCGTGCTACATTCCGGTGGTTGGCAATCTTTCCCTTTCACGAAACTTCTTCAACCTTAATTGCGAGATTACGCGGAATTGGCTTTCCAGTTGTGGCTAGCTGCCCATGTCGAAAGAGAAATGAGGAACAATTGAGTTCAATAAAGCCTTGCAATGCTAACACCACATACATTCTCGCATGACCGTAGAGTCAATCCTAGTTTATTATTATTTTTTCAATGTGATAGCATTCTTTGTCTACTTTCCCCACTTTGTGTCAGCATCCTTTATTTTCTAACCTATATCAACTTGCTGCAAGCACACTCCACAGGTAGAACACCCACTCTTCTTGCTCAATCAATCTGTTTCAAGCTGTTTCAATCTGGTCAAGCTGCTTTGTCGCAGCTTGACCTGAGCTCTTGCCACCCATACAGTAGCAAATATACAGCAGCTGGCATTTATATAAGCATTGTATGTCTGAAATAGACTCCTATGTAATCGTGCTGTAGTTCATATTAAGTCAGGTATGCTGAATCCCAGTTCAACAGTGCTAGAGGGACAAAACTGGCTGTGGTTGAGAGGCCACATTTAGGGAAGCTTTCTTTGTGTTGTGCGAAGGTGATCTGTGGAGGCGCTGTGGCAGTTAGGTGCATTCATGCGATTAGCATTCTTAGCCTACTTCGTCCACTACAGCTTGTAAATAAAGGCGTCTTCAGAAATGCAGTGTATCACTACATTGCTTGAATGCTAATCGCATTAATATTGACAGTCATTGTGAGATTGGCTCTGCTAGAATTAACTTTTAACTACAGTAAGTGATAAACTAGCTTCAAGTTATATCAGGCCTGTTGCACATGTATGATCCCTATCATTATTAAGTGCTGTCAGTAAGTTTCACTGAGATCCTGCATAGTCAGTGAAATACAATTACTGCAACATGAACGCCCTCCATAACTTTGTAAACAACTGGATGACAATTGCAGTCTCAGAGTGGCTGCCGTTCAACCCTCCTAGAACTCGTGGAGTCCATGGTCTAAAAACTGGATGGTACGTCATGCTCCGTCACAAATATATTTCTACAGTTAGGTGAAAATAGGTGACTAGATGAACCGATTTATGGAATCGTTTCCCAGACAGTAGTTCTTTGCTCCTGCTCTATAGTTTGCAATTGGTTTAACTGGGAATTAGGTCAGCAGCAGTTTGCACCTAGTATCTCTGATTTGTCATAGTTACAGTACTGTTTCAATCAAGCATCATCACCGATTAGCACAACTGTCAGTTTAGTCACTGGGCAGCAAAGTTCAGTTGAGCATTTTTACATGGGAGACTAAATATTATGCCTATATGTCCTGCAAAATTTAAATGGTGAATGTCACTGTGTGCAGGGCTACTATGTTGGTTTTGTGGACTACTTCAAGAGCTGGCAAGGTGCTGCAGCCATACTGAAAAAGAATGCCGAACGCACCACACATGGTGTTTTATGGACACTTCCGAAGGGAGACATACATAATCTTGACCGGTGAGTCTAGGGAAATACTGCAGCACCTTTTTCTGTAGTGCCTAAAAAGTTGAAAATGTAGCAACCTTGCTATATCCTAACACCATGTAAATTGACGTGTATAGATCCCGCACGGCCAGCTCCACCAGCATTCTTAATCCTGTGTGTGGCAAATTTTCTAACTAGTGCGTGTTACCAGCCCCGTATTACCTCCTCTTCATGTAAAAGAACCACAGCACCTGGCAAACAGTTTGATCCTGTAATACGATGGCAAGGAATGTGGATGCAAGAAAAGCATTGATGGCAGGGAAGGAAAACTAGTGTGGGACAAAGAGCATCAGTCATCAAATGATGGTTATGCAACCTGCTTCCAAAAGTTAAGCACATGAAAGTACATATAAACATAATGATTCGGCCCTGAGGGTGTTCAAAATAAATAAGTAAACAAAACATCTTTTTTATGTTGGTAACATGCCAGCTGATATTAAAAAAACAACTAAACCACCTATCATGTCCTTGTGCAGTCTTCGGTCTGAGGTGGATATGTAAACATTTGTAGAAAGTTATAGCGCTACTTTTTTGCTTAAACTGTGCATACCTACGTGTTTTCTGCCTATTTTATCTTTGAATGCAGGCAGGAGAGAGAGTATGAAGCCGCCGATGTGACAGTGAAGCTGCCATTGGGGGACAAAGTGGTCTGCCGAACATACTTCTATCTTCCCTCAAGGCCCGGAAAGGAAGATATGCCCTCGCTTCTCTACAAAGCCGTCATCGTGGCTGGAGCAATTGAACACAAGCTGCCCGACAGCTATGTGCAAGAACTTATGAAGAACCCCGACAATGGCAAAACACAGGGTAGCAACATTGGGGTGGACATCGACAAGCTCCGGTCATGTGTGAATGGATACCTGACCTTATGAATGTGTGCGATTTATTGAAGTGATAGTTATGCAAGTATTTAGTAAACAATTTGTTGAAAACCTGTCCGGCTGTGCTTGGTGCATAAAAAAGTATGCTAGGTTGGATGTGGTGGAACACCGGGTTGAATGGAGAACATTAAAAGCACTCTTGAGAATGTATTCCCAATTGGTGCCACAACGCCTTCTGTTACATAACTGGGCTCCTGTTTCAGTCATGTTAGGTCATGTTCACATCATTGCCTTCTCAGAGAAAAAGTTTGCAAGATCCCAGCCTGTGAAGCACACTTAAAGAGCATGGTGATTTTTTCCCTTTATGTGACTTTACCATTGACTGTTCTGGAAAGCCTTCATCATAACATTCTGCAATATACAGGGTCCTGAATATTTGGCTGCGCGTGTTGAAAAAAGACTTTTCGCTTACCACTGTGCTGTTCTTGCTCAAATATTGCAGGACAGTTGCATTTTGGTGTCGACTTCATTTAGTATAGCATTTGGCACAGTTAATTGCCTGGTTTCTAAGAAAAAAGTGGAAATTTGCCTACGCTTATGGGGATGCAAGCTGCTGCCGCGACGGTGCAAGCATAAACTTGTGTCGTCACCTTTCGTCATCTGCAGAAAGCTGTGTTTCAGGGAAAGCAGTCACCTGTTCCAGGAGCGGGCAACACGTGGCAGCCCTCCCTGAAATTCTGCTTTCTGCAGATGATGGCAGAGGGCGACAAAAGTGTGCCAGGCCCGGCTTTTCAGACGCCATTTTTCCCATAAACAAAAACAGTTTCTCATTTTTGTTTTAAAACACGGGCGACTAATCGTGCCAAGTGTTATACTAAACGAACTCGACACCAAAATGAGATTGTTCCACAAATTTTTTGGCAAGAACACTGTAGCGGTGAGTGCGAAATCTTTTTTTGAACATGCGCAGCCAAATATTGAGGACCCTGTATGTACATATTGGTAAATTGTATTAACACGGACATGAGCCTATTAAGATTGTCTTTGGTTCGTCTGCAACACACTGCACTACCAGCTTTTGCCATGCAGTGATAGCCTCGCACAATTCCAAGCTATTAGTCATGAACTAAAATCCACGACCCTCTAAGCTCACCTTTTCAGCTGACGGAGTCGTGCCACCTGCAAGTGCTAGTCACAGCACGGCAAAAAAGCCAGCGCCTCTCCCACGCACAAGTCAAGACTGACACCCTGCAGCAATTCGCGTCCTGGCATTCTCTTACACCTTCAGTTCAGCCTGCCACCATCCACCACCAAGTGCGCTGCATCGGAACATATAATGGTTTCCAGCAGGTACGGACGCGAGCGCAAGTAAGTAGAAACGGACAGGACAACGCTGGACTGAACTGTCCGTTTCTACTTGTGCTCGCGTCCGTACCTGCTGGAAACAATTATTCGTTCACCATGCACCAACTGGCCCAGCAAACTACTCTACTAAGCTGCATCTGAAGCACCGCACTAAATTGCCTTGAGCACATTCTTGCCAGAATGGAGAGGTACGGTTCCTCGTGGATATTGCATGTTTTTGCACTATAGCAACAGCTTCCAGTGACTATTACCAGAACATTCCCTTCAGAAATGCAAGATACTGAACCTACCTCAATGGCCACAGCATTTGCGGCAGCCTTCAGCAGGCATATCCAATCATCACTACATCTCTGTCGCTTAATCTGCACGTTTTAGTGCAATAATGAATCTCAGGTTGGGCGCGCAAGCCACTCCGGTATGGGAAGTTATGCCTCTTGCGGCCCTGTATGCCTGGCCACATCTTTCTTGGATACAAATGATGTATTATCATTAAATGGTGCTGCAGCCATTAACGTGCTTGTTACAATGCACTGAAGTCATAAACTTATTGCAACGACCCCCATTACTCAATCAGCACAACAGGTATCTTTCAAAAGGCTTGTTGAATAATCTCGCCATAAGAAATGCGATTACATTACCAACCACTTCTATCCACGTAGGAAGATTTCAACTAAGATGAGCAGCTCCAAGTTGCGATCAGAAATAAATCGACTGTAACGCGAAGCAGAAGGCAGCACAATGTGCAGAACTGCAGTATCAGTAAAACAAAGAATACCACCAATGGTTTAGTTTTCCCTTGGCATTTAATGTATTCGCACAAAGCTCACGCTAGGCCTTCTTAGGTGCCTGAGCCTCCATGGTCTCCGCTGCCTCGCGAGCCTTCTTCGCCCGCTTGCCCCAGAGGCGTGCCTTGGCCTTTGCTTGCCGCAGATGCACGTAGGCGCTGTACTTCTTTTCTTCTTCAGTGGGGACACGAGGCTTTTCACGGTGGGCGCTCTTCTTCAGCGGCATGATGACGCCGCGCAGCTGGGTGGCGAGCTTCTGTTCCTCCGCCGACGCATCACCCTTGCCTGGCTTCGAAGCCTTGCGCGGGAACAGGATCAGCTTGGAGCGATACTCCTTGAGACGCTGAACGTTCTGCTGCAGGCTTTCGACGCTCTTGTTGCGGCGCCTGTAGTCCACGGATATGCCGATGGTCTTGGCGACCCTCTTGGCGATGCCCGCGGCCTTCAGTTCATCCAGCGAGAAACCCTTGCCCAGGCGCTGTTTCGTGTTGTACTTGAAACCCGGACACCTGACGACGGGTCGCAGGGAACCCTTGACGGGTCTCGGTGCGATGGCCCGGGCGCGTTTCACGCGGTGTGCGTGACGGCGTTTCTTGCGCATCGGCTGGTTGAACCAGGTCTTCACGTAGCGCTGCCAGTCCTTGTGGAAGTGGCCGTTGGGCACCATATTGTTCCTCTTGGGAGCCATCGCTAATTAACTTTTAAAGGTAGGGCTGAATGTAAAATCCTACCGGTGAGTCGGCGGTCGCCGACGCAAATTGTGACAGCGGCGACAGCACGTTGAGCACGTTGCACGCCGGCTCTCAGAAGGACCTTAGAAAGTTTAGTAGCAGCATTTTGGTGCAGAACAGACCTGTCGACACAATATGGCCACTGCATACCATTTAGCGCTGTAATCGTTAGCGACATTTAAAAAAAACTTATTTAGCAGTGAAATTTAGGCTGACCCCTGACCCCGCTGCCCTCTGCAGATAAATTTCCCAGGAAAGAAGGAAAGTTTCTAAAACTACCACCGAACCGACTGGTATCCGTTTCATCAGCAAAGCAGAACATGGATACCGCGGGACCGTGAATGACTGCAATTCCATAATAATACACTGTAATTATCATAATTAAAGCGTTTTCACGTGGCTACTCACTGCTAGTCGTTTTGTTACTCGACACCATATTACGCACTCAACATTTTGCGCGAAAATTGAAAAGAAGAAAATAATAATAGGGATTGTGCGATTGTTCGAAATTTCCGAATAACGATTCGGATAGTGGCCTAGTTGATTCGGTCTTCGAATCAAATATTTTTGAAATAGTTTTCGAATATTTTAAAATGTCAATTGTGCACAATCAAACATAACAATGGAGCAACAGTACGACAATTTTTTTTTTCATTCCTGCGGGCACAACATGCGCATAAAACCAATACTAAAACTCGAGAACTTACGTAGTGCAACAGAGAAAACTGCTAAGCTTATGAATATTATGATGTGAATACTGTTTTGCATCAATTGTGAAAATAGCTTCTCATTATTCGAAAAAAAAAACATATTTCATACTTCTGGCACTATTCGATTCGGTCTCAAAAATTACCATTCGCACAACCCAAGATAGTTTAACACTTTGTAGTGTGCGAAGCAATAGCTTATTTGTGCAACTTCGGTGACATGGGGCCGCGTTATATGTAACGATTAATTGAATTTTCAATTATTTTCACCCTCTCATCATTGGCTAGGACATCGCCGTTATCGCTGTCTTCGTTCGCCACGGGCAGCAACGGATGATACGATAAAAAAATATAAACAAATCGTTTCAAAACAAGGCTTCAGCCTCTGTGAATCCTTTCCTCGCTTTCGTTTCGTGCTTTGATGGCGGGCCTCGCTTACTGCGTAGCATATAATCTTAATATAAGCTTAAAATATACATGCAAACCCTGCAGCTGCGTGCCGCTATGCAAGTAGTCTGTCTACTTAACGTGCATATATACAGTTCTGTATATATACAGGGTGTCCCAGCTAACTTTGCTTCAGAAGCTGGGTCAATCAGTCTTGACTAATTAGGCAATTAAGGATAATACAAATCAATAGTGTGACTTACTCCATACAATGGTAGGCTACATGCATTTGGTGGTGTCGTCGTAGAGTCGTCATAAAAATATGCCCACATACTCTAAGACGAGGCCACCGAATGCATGCTGCCGACTATTGTATGGAGTAAGTCACGCCATTTTTTGTATTATCCTTAATTGCATAATTAGTCAAGATTATTTACCACCATCTGAAGCAATAAAGCTACATAAGAAATTCCAATTAGAAAGTTGTAGGGCGACTAGCAAAACGTCCGATTAAACAGTTTTGAACTTTCTATCTATTAAGTATCGTTTTTTTTTTCACCGCTTACTGCAGATGCCCGCGAAAAAAAAAGAAAACAACAAAGATCTCAGTGGCCTTCCACTCTGTGAAGAAGGATGCCCAGCGAAGCCGAACTGCACCTCCACCGCGGGTCGGCCCGGCACTGCACTATCTTCAGGATAGGCCCACGTATGGGAAGCGCTTAAAGGGCCCCTGAAACGGTTCGGACAACTTTTGTAGACGCGTAGGGTACAGCTAAAGTTAATCATTCGCACCACAATTTGTGAAACGCCTCATATTAAGAGAGCTACGGACGATTACAATTTACATGCATTTTCTCCTCAACTGACCGGGCTTCATCGCCCCCTCTCCCCGAATTTTTTCTGGCCGGCGTCCTGCTCCCTTCTATATCCTTCGTACGCCCGCCCCTAGACAAGTACAGTATGGTACACGCCTTCAGTCAGAACAAGGGCCGGCTCAAGGTAATAGTTGTGTTATTATGCACCAAGCATGGGAAACTTAGCAGAGAATAATGCCACCTTAGCCACCTGCCCCCCAATTCGAAACAAATCCTGGCTACGCGCGTGTACGCTAGTGTAATGTAGCAAAACTCAGCTTTAATTACGTACAATGGTACGTGTAAATTATATGCTGATTTGCGCAGGGAACTGACCACTGCGCTTTTGTCATGTATTGTTTTTGCTACAACAGAAGTGCTTCGAAAACTACAACGACCACTGTCACCGGCCCACTAGGTTACCTGCTTCAAGTACCTTTCTCGCAAATTTCACCATGTCACGATAACGCTGCCGTCACAAGGAGCTTCGCTATCAGTCGAGCAGACGCAATGAAATACTGGTCGTCTACTTTCCAGCAAGTTTATCTGTCAAGGTGCTTGCGGCGGCTCTCTTTTATCTTACCCGCGAATTTTCGGAAACTGTCAACAAATTTAGGGGCACCACTCAGACAAACCTTCACAATGTTTCAAAATATTGCCGCTGCTTCAATTTTAGCGCTGTAATACCTAGCGAGTACTTTTTGCTTATAATAGTATTTTTTGTGCGTGCAATAGTAAGCTAAAAGCACAATTACCTTGGCACTGTGTGTATTTATAATTCAAAAGAGAGCAACACATACTTTTGTTTTTCATACCCGCTTTCCATTATTTTATGTTCACGACATGCAAAAAAAAATTGCAAGGTACCCCTAGAGGGCGACAAGGCGACTAAGCAAAACAGTTCCGCGCGCTTGTGTGGGTCGAGTAGGTGCACTATCACATTAGAGGACTTGCAAAGAAACTTGCGGAACAAGTTGCGGAAAGCGGTAGAAGCCCATGAAAGCAGCGTTTCTAGGTCGATATTGGAGCTGCGGCCGGCAGTTGCTCAGAAACTCCGGCAGGCAAGTGAACCTTTGCAACGTGCTGCGCGAGACGCTTTGCGGTTGCGACCCGATCCTTCTAGCTGTTTGCGGACGTGCGTTGACTGAATGTCATTTATTCCTCTCGCCTTTCATCTAGGGTTGAAAGGAGATCGCTGCCCGTGGCTCGGAATCTAGCTGGTCGTCCCGCGACGATGAGCGGTGACAGTGCTGCTGGCCGGTGTTATGTGGTTCGACGGGGCGCGAGCGGCTCGGTGGTCACATACCGGCCGTTCGTCAACGCCGAGCACGGACTGGAGCCGGAGTTTCGGCTCCTGGGTCTGGCCGACATGAAAGGATGAGGCTGCAAGGTTCCCCAGGGTGTGCTCAACAAGCTGCTCAATTCGCTGAGGGGAGACAGCGGAGCGCAGCAGACCGTGTCGCACCACCCCGAGGGAACCCAGATCGGTGCGTGTGTTTGTGTGTGGCCGCGTTAGCGCAGTTACCACGGGACATCGTCGCATGTATTTGCGCGTTGCTAACAGAAATTCGACTCGAACTTCGACTTCGAACCACCACTGAAACTTACCGAATCACGCGGGCAACCACGAAATCTGTTGGCACGAAACTACCAAAAGGAGTGATACCTCAAAGAAGTTGTGGTCCTTACACAACCACAACTTCTTTGATGTGAAACTCCTTTAGAAAATACACCGGTACGACATTCAAGGACCGTCATAAGTGTAGGTGTTGGACAAAGTGGTTTCATCTCTGGATATGATAGCATTAATGACCCAAGATAGGAATGTGTAGATAATCTTGCATGCAACAGTAAAAAAAAAAAAAAGGCACCTTGCTAACAGCAATGTGAGAATTAAGCTGATGATTTAAATCTTGTATGGTTTTCATGGTAGACGCACCATTAGTACCTCCAGTAGGCACACATTGTAGCATACTTCAATATTGTACCATTAAAGTTATTGCGGTGCTTACTAGCACAAGAACTTAAGAGTACGCCACCATCTACATGCGAGACTGCATCCCAGATATACTGGATTAGTGTCTTGTGTGTGGCAGAGCATACTTTAATTTGCCATCTTCAGTCAAGAAACTGACATGGCATTGCCTCTCAGGAGCAGGACTGCATTATTTTCCACTGCAGTGTTGTTTGTTACAAATTAGTCTCATTTTTTATGGGCACTTCACAATCTCAGGTTATGTTAAGTGGCACAGGCAATAATGACTGGTCCACTACTAAATTTCCTTGCCATCTTTTACACTTACTCGGTGTCACTTCTGTGCATATTTCACATCACCATAGACCTGAATACTGTTTCAACTTCTCTTGCAGATATTGGCATGGATTCCAGTGTTGTCCCTCTTGGAGACTCTGGGTTTTCCTTGGTTCAAACTATAGACTACTTCTATCCATCTGTTGAAGATCCTTACATAGCTGTAAGCTTTGTATAACACAGACCTATCACACTGCACTATGATTTACTTTTTGTTACATTGCTACCACATATATCAGGTGCACAAGTGCGTATTTGAGGACAGGGCTTTGAACCATCACAGACATTAACATTCTCGTTATGTCTAGGCACTTAAAATCGTCTACACCAACCCCTCTGTCACCTATCTAAATAATTTATTCCGGAGTATCAGCTTTCACTCTGACACTGTAGATGACGCAGTACATTCCCCTAGTCGCCTTGTACACCAACCAGAGTGATTTGAAGATCACCAGCTTAAATGTCGCAAAATGGTTTGTCTTCTGGTTAAGACAAGGGTTTGTGGCCAATTATCATTTGTGAAAAAGGCAATTAACCGCCACCAGTGGTCAGATGTCAATCGGACAGTTAAATTTCTCCAGCGCATGGAGGTCATAATGAGGGAGAACACTGAAAAGCTGACTTTGGCCACTGACAATCGGTGGCAGCTTCAGGTGTTACAATAAAAAATCAAGCTTCCTGTGCATTATTTTATTAAGTACCACTCCTAATTAATGGATTTGCTCGATCGCATAATGCTTGTGTTAACCAAGAGCATCTGGTTGTGAACTTAGGCGACCACGTCACCTTCAATATGCGGTCCTAGTTTCGAATATCTAAACCTGTACACCACCATGTATGCTCGGCGTCACTGAGAGGAAGTCTAACCAACAGCCACACAATGATAAGAACTTGCTAAAGCCTGCTATTGTGGAAGCACTGTGTAACATCATGACACACTGATCTGAGTGTATAGATATTATCGAAGCCGAATTCAGCCAATAACTGAGGCTGAAGATCGTTTTATTTAAGCCTTATAGAAAAGCAGCAAGAGAAACAATGAAACAATATTTGGAATGGGTGTACCCATTCTAGTCTGAAATATTGATGCTATTCCTGAAGTCGTTATTACGTTCTCAAATACCTTGCGCACACGGTATACAAACTGCTTATTTTACTTCACCTGTGTAGCTGTGCTATTGGTGTGTGTGGGATCACTAAACACCTTGTATTGCTTGTAAGCACATGTTGGCATTAGCCAAGGGAGCATGACTGAATTTTTTTGGCTGATTACTTGCTCAGCTCTGCTTGGCCTTTCCAATGGCACCTTATTCCCATAAAATGTTTGCTATCACTTAGTTGCATCTGGCCATAATGTAAGTAATTGCTGAAGAAACAAACCGGTGACTTATAATGCATGCAACATTCTCTTTCCCTATGTCACAGGGCAAGATAGCATGTGCCAATGTGCTCTCTGACCTTTATGCTCTCGGAGTAACTCGGTGTGACAACATGCTGATGGTGATGGCTGTGAGCACCAAGCTTACTGAAAAACAGAGGGACATTGTTGTACCTCTCCTCATCAAGGGAATCAAGGTATAGTAGCACGATTATATTCAAAGATTCAAAGTTTTCATGCAGCCAAATTTAGTCATGGACATGATAACAGGTTTTGATATTGAAGCAACGGTTACGTGGTTCCATGCCCAATTGCAAATTTAATTTGTCTGAGTGCCTTTCTGCCGAGTTTGGCAAAAGGTGACCTAGGAAATATTTTAACTGCGATTCTATTCCTTTTATGTTATCCAGGATGATTCGAATGACAACTTGCTCAAGTGCTGCTCGGACCATTGATGAAGCATTGCAATATAATTGTTACATTATCCCAGCCCAAAATGTCTTTCTTCAGATACACGCTAGGCAAAATTTGGCCGGCATTTAGCTACTTTAATATTTGGTCTCCTATTTGTGATTTACTGTTAGATTGTGTTGATACTTCTTGATCCAAACAGTGTGTGAAGTACAGTGAACTCTCACTTGAGTGAACTTCAAGGGACCGAAGGAAATAGTTCACTTAACTGAAAGTTCACTAAACTGAATATTCGCTAGACCAACATAAAACATGACTTCCATAGTATTAGAAATGTGTGAAATGGAATTTGTACTTATCAACAAGTACAATGTTCATAACAGTTATAATGCTGCCTTTCTCACTTAGAAAATAAATCTGTAATCTTCTTCTGCACTTGTACTTTTAAAGCACAGGAAGTAACAAAACTGTCCAAAGAGTCAATGTTTTTGTACACTTCTTCTGGCACAGCTTGCTGTTGAGACACAAAGTCTCTCAACTTTCCAATGTACCGTACAACTTCAGCTACAACCTCATCCCTCCAGGTTCTCGCTGCCGCTTGGTCGGCATCCTTGCTTTCGCTGCAAATCGTTTTCCACGCGATCCCATGCCTATCCCGAAATCGTGTAAGCCATCCACTGCTTGCTTCGAAGCCACGAACGTCCAGAAGAAGAGCAAATTCCTTCGCTTTGCCCTGTATCATCGAGCCGGACACTGGAGTGTTTTGAGATTGTAGGTTGTGAAGCCATACCGCAATGGCATCGTCCACTTCTTTGAAGTATCCCGTGCAGAGTATGTAGTTTCTTGGCGGGATTCATCGAAGTTTCTTCTTTAAGCTTCGATTTTTGTTTCACAATCGTTGACAACATCGACGGTGCAATTTCATGGTCCTTTGCAACGTTCACTTGCCTTTGACTGTTGTCCAGGCGCTGAAGGATTTGCAGTTTGTCCGAGAGAGACAACCGCTTCCATTTCATCGCACTCATCTTGAAAGTGGGCACATGAATTGCCGTTGTTACTTAAAACTGGAAGGCTGAACGATGAAAAACGCACCACGTAGGTCGTAAAAATAAGCCTTGGTCCTCTGAGCGAGTTCGTTAAACTGAAGTAGTGACTGTTCCGAAATTAGTTTAAGTGAAACATTTTTGCATAGAATCTATAAGAAAACTGCCGGGAATTTTAAAAAAGTTCGTTATTCTGAAATATTCGATAAACCAACGTTCGTACAACTGAGAGTTTACTGTATTTGCATCATTTGAGAGCTGGTGCTTATCATGGAGTTTGGACTGTGGTGGTGTTTCAGGTTGAATCCCTTTTTTCTTCCTTAGGACTTGGCTGAAGAAGCGGGCACTAGGGTCACAGGAGGTCAGACAGTGCTCAATCCGTGGCCCATGATTGGTGGCGTGGCATCAGCAGTCTGTAGGGAATCTGAGATTATCTCGTGAGTACATTCTTCGAACAGACTTTGTACTCTTTCAGTCTATGTAAGCTGGGCATTCTGCTCTGTATAAGGAAGTGTGGGGACATTTGCTGTGCCAGTTGACCTATCTGTAAGGCTACTTAGAATGAAGTTACTACTTTACATGTAAAACACAACACAAGAGCAAATATATAAAAGCATATTGGCATGCCACAGGGACCTTGTGATAAATTCACAAGGTAATTTGATAAAGCATTCAACAAGAGACAAATGTGAACTTGGAACGTCTGCGAAAGTGCTCCGCCTTTTGTATACCTTATATTCCAGAATTGCTTGTTGAACTAACTGGTCTCTAGAATCTGTGTCTTGTGAAGCAGCACAGGAAGACAATAGACCCGAAGAGAAGTGGCACTAGAAATGTACATGGATGTCTTGTGTATTATTTCTGAGGCCATTGTTCTCTCGCGGCACCTCACAAATCATGGACATTGCACAAGACCACAGAATTCAGTCAACATATTTTTGATTCTGCTTTTTTATCACGTTGGTATGGTGAAGTGAAATATTTTTCAGTGTGTCCAGTGTTTCCTTATCATATGTGCTTGCTGCTGCTGTCTTATCCTTTTACATTCCTGTATGCATGTCCCCATTTGCACAACATGCCGCCTGTTATGTGATTAAAGCAAACTGTTGGGTATGGTAGCATGTTTTATTGTCTTAAGATGATTTTTCTTAAATTTCTGTGAAGTAAAGGTCTTGCAAAAGCAAGCCTTAATACGTAAGATTACTGTTAGTCCATTCTTACCAAGAGAGAAGAAATATATGTGTACGGATGTGTATGATCTTATATATATATATGTGTAATATATACTATAGTTATTATGTTTCATCGCTTCTTTCCATAGGCTCCTGTTTCACTGCTGATTAGCATTTCATTTGTTACTCTCCTGAATTTGTTGGATGTATTATTGTCCTCTGAACTCTGCCCATAATGCTGTATATACCTTGTTATGGCTGCCTGGCCTCCTTCAGGCTGTCTCACAACAGCTTTTTAGCCTAGGTAGCCAGCCAGACCATTTCTGGTAAATAAAGTAAAATTGAATATGAATAATATAACTGGAAGAATATAACTGGAATTTGAATTCTTCTACAGGCCAGACAATGCTCAAGCAGGAGATGTGCTGGTGTTGACCAAACCTTTGGGCACCCAGGTAGCTGTGAATGCCCATCAGTGGCTTGAGAAGCCGGAACGTCGCGCTCAACTAGACAAGGCCGGCATCACCGAAGATGATGTTCGGAGAGTCTATTTTCGAGCAATGGACTGCATGGCACGCCTCAATCTTACTGGTTTGTCCTTATTGTTTTATTCAGATCAGCGTTTTGTTCGCCCATCTTCTTCTTGTGTGGTTTAAGCACAAATTTCTGTTATGTTACTCATAGCCAAGCCATATTTCAATGATATGCTGTATGGGAAGTCAGGCAACATAGCACTGTTTAATTTCGTTGCTTTCAACCTTGTGGCTTCTCAGCAACTATTCATTTACTGTGAAGCGGCAGGAACTGAAGTTTAACTTTTGGCTATTTGCCAATCTGAACACTGCACTGAATTCAAACATTTAGTGCATAAGCAAATACCTAGGTACTTCACATAAAGCTATAGAATCGCAACTTCATCATTGTGCAGTTATTCACTTACAGCTTCTCGGTGGTCTGGAGGAAAGTCATCAGATTTTCTCATGATGTAGCCCTGCCGGCTAGCTTTTCTTGAAAGCACTTCAGGTTCATACACTAACACTAGCTGCAAGTGGTGAAATCATTTTAAATTATGTTTAAGAATGCAAAGACGATCATGAAGGTGTGGTGACCAATTCACTTTTAATCACCTTGTCTAGAATGTTTCTCGGAGGTACACACACAGCTGCACAATTGCTGAGAAAAGGAGCAATTGTTCATAAAGCACTGCAGTGGCAACTGGGGCTGTGGCTGCTTACGACAAACAGTGAGAACTTGCTGGGTAAGAGATAGTTGCAATGTTGTCATGCAACCAGGAAGGAGAATAAGGCTTGCGACTTTATGGCATCACCTCCACTCAGCTTTGTTTTAGCTGGTAGCCTGATATGAGTTAACTTAAAAGTATTGCTAGTTTGTTGCAGTTTGTACTGATCAATCGTACAGTGGTGCACCTACGGTGCCCGCCTAAGCATACATCGCAAAGTTCACCGAAGGCATGAATACAAATAGCAGCAGAAATGTAATGTGAAAGAACACTGTACTTACGTGTGCCGTTTTGTTCATACAGGGGCACAGCTGATGCATAAACACGGGTGCCATGGGGCCACGGATGTGACTGGCTTTGGGTTGCTTGGCCATGCACAGAACTTAGTCCAAGTGCAGCAGTGTTCAGTGGGCTTTGTTATCCACACGTTGCCGATCATTGCCAAGGTCCCTGCCCTGCTGGCCGCCACAGGCACCTCATTCAAGCTCATGCAGGGATACTCGGCTGAGACCTCAGGCGAGTTACTGACCTGAAACCTATTTATCTAGAATTCCTAAAGGCGCAAGGCCGATTCAGTGACTTTTCGTTCCAAGAATCATCGTGTAGCGCCATCATCATCACCATGTCTCATAATTGCTATCGAAAGATTGGCTTGCGAGGCACGAGCAAGAATGTGTTCTTATTGTCATTCTGGTTAGATGTCACAGCTGCTGCTCTTCCTGAATAGAAGTAAGAATGGCAGCACACCATGTTGGCCACCACCGTATTCTCCTTACAGTTGTAATAAATTAGTGAACGAATAAACCATTTACTTGGTCAGAATGGCTTGTTCGCAAGTTGGGAAAGGGGTGGCCGAAACATAAAGAAAAAAATGGTGGAGGGTTGGGTCACTCAGAGCACGAGACGGGGGAAGGGGGTGGGGGTGTTACCAGCCATGCAGTGTTAATTTATTCATGGGATGTGTGTCTCTAACAAGTTCATAGAGGGTTGTAATGAAAATTGCTGAATCTAAGCCACTGGGGTAAAATGAAAATGTTTTGTTGCATGATAACTACGGATCGCACAGAAAGAAAGCTGCATGAACAGCTCTTTCAGCTTCCTGAGAAAAGTTGTGCCATAAGAGGAGGTTTTCTGTGCGACATCGGTTTCCCACTGTGAAAAGTGCCAAGTGTGGCCATGCTAGTGGGAAAACATGCATGGCATGTTACTGTTGGCAGAACACACGTTGCCAAAACTGGTGAGCAGCATCGTTTTGTTGCTGCCCAGCAAATGGGTCCTGGATATATATATGTTCCAGCTTCCCTTGTGGCACTGTCCACGTAGACCAAGGAAAAGCAGCCTATTCAGTCACGCAGGCATGTAGGTGCTGCATAGAACTGGAAGCCTACCCTTGCTCTGCGAGAAATCATCGTAAGGCTCAGTGAGCAGAATGTGCAAGTACCAAAGCTATCATGTAACTGCAAGGGGATGAGAGATGTCAGCCAGTGTGAAAATACGAACATTGGTGCATTTTCATGCAAGCAACTCTCCATGTATGCCTTGATGCCAATGTGGCATACTGCTATAGTGAACAGATCCAACACAAGCCTTTTATTCATGCTTGCAGCTTTATCATTTGCTCTTCAAAGCACATAATTATACTCCAGGCTCACTTTTTTAAACCCTACGTCAAGGTAATGTTGATGACGCCAGGTTTGGCATTTTGAGACCAACTTTCCAATATCTAATTAAGATAACTGAAGTGTTTCTCAACCGTTGTAGTCCATGCTAAGTGTCATCCTGTCATGTGCAACAAATGTATGCTAGTGTTTATGTGTGTCAGTACTCCTTTAAGGGCACTTTGTCATTGACTAGTCAGTCTCCCGTGCCACCAATGCTTTGCTCTTGTGGATGTGGATAGCAATCTTGATACATGTCATGTCATTGTTGGATGCTTTTATGTCCCCATACCCAGGTGGACTACTCATGTGCCTACCAAAAGAGAATGCTCAAGCGTACTGTGCAGAAATCGAGCAGCTCGAGGGTTATCCAGCTTGGATAATTGGCGATGTCGTTGAAGGGGAACGAGTGGCAAGGTTGACGGACTCTCTACGTGTGATTGAAGTGCCTTCAGCTCACAAAGAATCTGAGTTGTGGTAGCATCGACTTAGTGGGTATAGGGGATCGGTAAGCATTATCAGTGCAGTAGGTGTTCAGAGGGCCTGGAGACAAATATCCAATGTGCAGTGCTTTTGAAGATGTAGTCAGTGGTGCATAGCAGCAGACTTGAAGCTTACGGCATTTAGTATAAAATTGCATAATGCATGTAAACAAGTTGTGACAGTTTTAATACTGCAGAGCACCAGTATGAAAGCTAGCTAAAGCTTTTGGCAAGCATTGTATTTTGTTAAATGCAGCTTTTGTTTTTGATAGATGCACAGCTAATTTATATATCACTCTGTTGTGATTGTAGTCTTTGCAGACATTCCTTTTTGTCTTTATGTAGAACATTCCTTGTTTTGTGTTGCGGTGATAGAGGTTTTGTTCAAGAAGGAAACAGTGGCTGTTCCCAAGAGAGACCTTTATGAATCTACACCCGTCAAATAATGTAGGCGGTGTGGAGGATGGCTCGTCTCCAATGGGCATCTCCCACAGCCTGTTGTTACTTGTTCAACCACTTGTCATGCACTGTGAATAAAATATTTTTACGTGTTTCTTGGTTTTCTTTGTATTTTGATTGTGCAGTCAGCTGACAGACATGACCGAATATCCATATCACCAACAGCACAACCCCATCAATGGTGCTGGGAAAAGGCCATCTATTTTCTGCATAGTACAAAACTCATTCTGGTTCAAGGCCAGTACGAAGTATGTTTCTTGTAAATGGCAAATTGACCTGATTTGGTAAAGACAGTGAAAAACCCAACAAGTAATAGTGCCCTTGCACAAACTTTTGGTGAGCACCAGCAGTAGCTGTAATGGCTAGTGTGAGTAGTGTTCTATGTGCATTAACAGTAAAGGTATATGTATATTTGACCTTGAGTAATAAAGGGGATTACCCATGAAAGATCCCAGAACCAAATTCCATTTTGTACACAGCATGCAAAGCTGTGGAGGCCAGCAAGACTTCTTGCAGTAGCTGCATTTGCACTGCAATTATGCGACATTTTTCTTTATTTCGATTTGGTAATAAATGAAAAAAAAAATGTATCCTTAAAAACAAACTGTGTTGTATGGTTGCTAAACTGTTGCTTTAGATTCTTTTGATCTTCATTTTCCTTATTGGGTCTTTCATTTGCAGCACATCACGGCAGTCTCGCGCATAGGCTCACACGAGCATGTGCCACCACGCAACTTAATCACGAAACCCACAGATATATGCGTATTTTAATTACTGAGTTTCTTGCGTAGTCTGTAGCTTCCACAGCATTAGTTTAGTGTTGCTGCTCGTTTGCTTATGTCAATCGCTGCTTACTTACATATTCCAAGCTCATGGCGAGCTGTTTCAGAGCATTCTGCGTGTAAAAACATTTTCACGGATACGTCGGGCATTGTATTCATCTGCTGTCTTGTCATGACAATGAGAAACTGCTCCAAAATGCCGCTTTAAGTTATCGCTTGCCAATACGGCGACAGCGTTGGATTGAAATAGTTTGTGTGGCATAAGTCATCGTACGCCATAGGTTCGTTTTAATTCATGCACATTCTTCGCACGTGTTTTTTTGCCCGGAAGCACTCGCAATAAACGTGGGCGATTTCCCGGCAGCCCCGCGGTTGGAGGCGTTAGGCTTAGCGACGTCCGCGTTAGGCTTGGCGACGTCCGCCAGGTGTAGCGGACGTCAGACGTTCCCCGCGGTCCCCTTGCTGTGCCCCGGCGACGCGAGTGGTCGCCGCCTGCGGAGGCAGGCTGAGGTTGGCCGACAGCCGCTTGATTGGCCGGTCAAGTTCGTTGAGCGCGTTGTGCAGCTGACCGAGCAGCACGTTGCGCTGACCGCAGTCGCCGTTGTAATCGTCCATGTCGACGGTCACTACGGCGATGCCGCCCATGCGCATGCGCTTGGCGAACAGCACCTGCGGTGATATATTGCCGGCGCGGAAAAGGAACTTGCGCGATGCTCTCATCAATGTATGCTCCTTCCTCCCTTTCGTCTTTGGCGAAAAAACCTTGGTAGCAGAATTTTATCATCAGCTTTCGATAGATTCTTGTCTTGTGGGGATTCTCGTATACGAAAGGATCATACAGGAGCAGTCGTAACGGAAGCAAAAAAGAATAAAAGACAACAACACGACGCGCGTGGGAGCGCTTTGCACCCGTACGAGTGACAAACGCGCTGCAGCCGGCAAGTGCAGGCTGCCAATAGGCGAGGTTAATTTTCTTTAAGCACCGGTGATATCGTGGGCAGTGCTTGCTGCGCACCTTCAAAGCTGTCCTTGCGTGCGTGCGTAACCGGCTAAATGGAGCTCACTGAAGCTGGGCTTCTCCGCAACAAGATAGTTTGTGAGAAGCAGCCCACTCCACTCACTGCCTTCGATGTACAAACAACAGCTTGTACATTGGAAGCGCTTATGTGCACCTATCTATAGCACGTTACCACGACAAAGCGGTTATAAATAAGTAAATAAATTGTTATGAGAATGTCATGTCATATATTTATGCATTAAACTTGTCGCTTAATTACCATGCCCTAGCTGTAAGACGATTTTATTGTAGTTGCGTAAAACGTAACTATGCAGTGACTGTCACACGTTGGTTGACTAAATTGTTGCTGTTGATTATTGCTAAATTGATTGGTTGGGGTTAATGCCGCAGTTTCTTTAGCCTGACGGGTTTGTTTACAGTGCACAAATAGCTATAGGCACACGAGCACGCACGTGTTTGCATTCCGCCCCGATCGGAATGTGGCAGGAAGCGAACCCACGACCTCGTTCTCAGAATCCGAATGACCGAACTACGTCGCGGCAGCTAACGTAGCCGCTAACTTAGAGGCTATAGAGCATGCAGGACCACACCTTGTTGAGAATGGTGGCCTTGTTGTCGTATCCGATCCACTGTCCCTTGTCCCTGTTGACGGCGATCTTGCAGTCGGCTTCCTTGTCGTACAGCGAGACCCACAGGTCGGAGCTGAATTCTAGGCAGATCTGAAAAGCGTGCGTTTTATTGCGGCGGAGCGAACATCTTTTTCAATCCTGTAATGGCGAAACACAGTTCCAGATGACGGAAAATTGGAGGAACTATATAGTTCACATTTATCTCTGGCCATGGCAAGTACGTATACATTTGTGCAAAATAGCAATGAAATGTTGTTCGAGTGAGAATTACCGTATTGGTATAGTAATTACTTGATTAGTCAGTCGCATTTTTTCGACTCTCCCAGGCTGAATTAAACTACCTTAGCATATGAAAAACGAAACTATATATCTTGCGCTGTTTTCCCCAAATAAATCGGCATTTTGAGGCATCCAAATCGGCGTAGCGCACACGTGACACGTTGGACATTGCAGGACCAACCTTGAAACGTCGCCAGTTACGAAACTTTCGACACGATCAACTCGCTCGCGCGCTGCTGTACGGTACGCAAAGAGCGCTAACGCATTCCGTAGCGCATTCTGGAGCCAGGCATTTCCAAACTGGAGCTAGTCACAGGGATGTCTGCTAAATGGGACGTCAGCCTAATTATACGGTCAGACTTCAAGTACGCAATCGTACCATGTACCACAGAGTGAGTAATTGAGAAGCCAACGCGTGGAACTTTGTTGAGACACGGAACTTTGTTATTTGTAATGTAGTGATTGCCCACGTCTTCAAATTATCCACTTTATGAGGCATTGCTTCGATATATGCCGCCGGGCGCTTAAAAAAGAAAAAAGAAAAACTTCCAACAGTATCTGCATGCGAACAGTAAAACTGAGGAACCGACACAGGCGGGCTTCTCCCTAAAACTCTCATATTGCGGCGAAGCCACCTTCAAGTTAGAGGTATTCGTATAACGTGCTTATCATTTGTTTTCTTCTTTTCTATCTTCTTTTTTGCAAGTTCAGCACATGAACATGAACAGCTTCTGCGGCTCTCAAGTACGATACACAGATTACGCCGACTGCAATGTCATGGAGTCTAATATCGGCTTCACTTACGTTGACAGTACAGCCTCGGACAAGGGAGCATTTGGGAACAGGTACAGCCTTTGACAAAAGCCGCAAATTCTTTAGGAACGAGAATGCTGAAGAGTCCTGGGCCGGGTCTTTTGTATCGATGCGTTTTTCGATGCGTTTTCGGATGCTATTACCGTTCGCGCTTCGACAGTGGTCAGAGCGAAGGTCCGCCCGCGTTATCAATGGAATCAGCCTGTTGCAAACTGTGGATAAGAGTGACACAGAATCGAGTGGAAGGCATCGCTGCAAAATAGCGTCCGTGGAACTCTCTGGTTCTGCAAAGATATATAGGGTAAATGTTTGTCTCCCTTTCCCTTTCTTAGACAAATAAACTAACCGAACCAGAGTAGACAAGCCGTCAAAAAGCCACAGCAACGTCATAACGTGGGGCGGAAAGTTGAGGGCTGCATAGTCGCCCAAGTCGACTGGACAGGTCAGAATCAGTTTATTCAAAGCAAAAATTGGGATAAATACTTGATAAGTATATGCAGAAGGAGGTCCCGTAGTTAGAAACTGAAACGGGACTTCCTGTGGCAGGTGGTCTCGAGCTGCCACTAGGAACATACTTGCTCAGTGAATACACGAGAACACTGCCTCCCGAAACATTACTAATTAACCTACCACTGGATTTAGCCATTAATCCGGCGATATGCTTCGGAAGGAAAATAATAAAATTCAGTGGCGCTCTCTCATCGACAACCCAATGAACTGAAACTTGGAGGATAAGGAAGGCACTTGGAAGGCAGCCAAGGACCGCTTAGCGAGCGGTGGAACGGCCGGAGCCAGAGGTGATAGGCGTGACGTAAATATACGGGAGGAGCGCAGGCAGTACGAGTTTAGAGGTCAAAACTGGAGTAGCTAATGTTGCAAGATTAGGAAGTGGAGTTTGAGCCCTTAAAACAGTTAAATTTCGGCCTGGAGAAGCAGAGCGAGAAAAAAAATTTTGCACACAGAACAGACAAGGACGTAGAGAACACATCACGCGCGTTCGAGTTGTGTTATCTTCCCTACATCTGTCTGTTCTATTTTTTTTCTCTCTCTCTGCGCTTTTTCTTTTGTTCACATGAATCACCAGCAACTTACTCAGTTCACTCTTATTACTTAGTTGGTGTCACGGTAAGAGGATCGCAGTCGGCAGAGGATTAGGCAAAGTGACGAGATCAATACATATGAAGCTATAGTATCGAGGACGCTGTCGGTCGACGCAGGAAGCTTGGAAGCCGAGACTATAGTGCAGCGTAAGCATATACTAGCTGTAGCGCAGAAGTAGACCGGAGTATTGGAGTTATAGACGAGCATCGACTGGAGAGTCCTCCGTCCTCCTATCAGCGGGCATTAGAATAAGTTGACGATTCATTGTTTCCGTGAATCATTGTTCCGTGAATTAGAATGATGAATTCAATGTATAATATTAAATCATAAGATAATTTGTCATATGTGACACAGTTTTGTATTTCTGAACTTCCACTGATTTCTTTGACTTTGCAATGTAGTGAGATCTGCAGAATGTAGTATTTTGTCGTGCCGACTTGCTGTCATAATGTGATCCCGAGGTGAAGACCCTGTCAGGAGGCATTGTTGCCTCCTTTTGCCGCGCCTCGTGGACATCCTGTACCATCTATGTATGTCCGAATAAACTGAATTGAATTGAATTGAATGGTTGTGGTCGTGATGATCACGATCAATTCGGCCACGTTCACGAAGATGAGAAGTGGGCACGCACCTCGAAATAGGCGAGTAGGCCCCGCTCGTCGGTGAACGGTCCCGGAGGCGCGGGACCCCGGACGGCGGCGTGCAGCTCGTACCGCGCGCTGTTTCGCAGCCGGTAGGCGTAGCCGAACAGCGGCAACGCCAGGGCCACCCGTTGTCGCGAGCGTAGCTCTCCCAGAAACGCCTCGCACGCCTCCACCTGCACAACGCGGCGTTACCTGTAGGACGAGACCAGCGTAAACGTATACTAGCTGTAGCGCGGGTGTAGACCGTAGTATCGGAGTTATAGACGAGCGGAGAAACAGGGCTGGTGGCGACCTGTTTTTGACGGTGTGGTCCAACCGTATGCGTGGGCCACCCGTTGTCGTGAGCGTAGCTCTCCCAGAAACGCCTCGCACGCCTCCACCTGTACATCGCGGCGATACCGGTAGGAGGAGACCATAGTGCAGCGTAAACGTATACTAGCCGTAGCGCAGAAGTAGACTGGAGGATCGGAGTTATAGACGAGCGGAGAAACAGGGCTGGTGGCGACCTGTCCTTGACGGTGTGGTCCAACCGTATGCGTGTGAGAAACGTTCATGTATTGCACTCTTCGCTTCGAAAAGCCTCGCACGCCTCCACCCGCACAACGTGGCGATACCGGTAGGACGAGACCAGCGTAAACGTATACTAGCCGTCGCGCAGAAGTAGACCGGAGTATCGGAGTTATAGACGAGCGGAGAAACAGGGCTGGTGGCGACCTGTCTTTGACGGTGCGGTCCAGCCGTATGCGTGTTAGAAACGTTCTTGTATTGCACTCTTCGCTTCGAAAAAGAAGAAGAAGAAGACGGCAACGCGGCGATACCGGTAGGAGGAGACTACAGTGCAGCGTAAACGTATACTAGCCGTAGCGCAGAAGTAGACCGGAGTATCGGAGTTATAGACGAGCGGAGAAACAGGGCTGGTGGTGACCTGTTTTCGACGGTGCGGTCCAGCCGTATGCGTGTGAGAAACGTTCTTGTATCGCACTCTTCGCTTCGAAAAGAAGAAGACAGGACAAATTTTACTTTCGCAATGATTATACCGCCATCAAATGGTTTTAACACCATGGAGAGTGGAATGCAGTCATGCGCTCAAACACCGCGTGTAGACGTCGTCATTATACTAACGTCACGTCTACGCGTATCACGGTGCGGCGCGTTGGCACGTTCATTGCTATCACTGATGTCAACCTATAGGAACAGACACAGCGCAACAAACTCCTTTTTGGAAGTATAAATTCTTGTCCCGTATATGAATCCGTTTTCGACAATTTTCGTACTTCCTGATGTAAGTATTCAGTTGCCCACGCTTGTGTCTGCAGAGCGTTAGATTGGTGCGATGCGAAGAAATTGATATCTGTGTGCTCTGCATGCTGGCGAGATTGAGAGACAATGTCTGTGACCAGCCGAAACCACAAGGTCGCCCGGGCGACGCTGCATTCTTCCCGGTACTTTGAACCTATATAGCATCAGCTGTGTTATTACTTGTTGGGCAGATTATTACTTGTTGGGTTCGGGCGCTCTAGACGGAATTCGTGGAGACGACTGTACGTTCACACTGTGCGCGTGACCCACGGGGAAGTGAAAGAATTCTCGGAAATGAAGTTAGGTACTAAAGAAATGTAAACGCACGAAAACGGCCACGTGCGCAAACGTTCACGCACTTTGGCGTATACCGAAGCGTCCACGCGCTGTGCCTTCGGGCAACAAGAAAAACAAAAGCACAGAAGATGCGAGAACGCGTCTCAGAATTCTGACATGCTGCGACGTGTGTATACTCCCGTCTCACAAACTCTATGTGCGAGGAGCGCAGAAGGGCTCGTCCATTGTCAGCCGCCACAGTGTCGCCTCAGTGCGGGACGCCCGAAAAATATATACTACTGATGGATCATAGGCACACAAATGGGCAAGCTCAACCTTGCTCCGAAACACGCAGGTAGCGGTTCTTTGTTCCTGATTGGCTGAATAGGACTCGTAGCTACGTTTACGTCTGTGCAGCGTCGGGGAGGTGGAGCAAAGTTCTCATTATCGTCTGTTCGGGTCACAGTCTGCAGTGATTCGCGTTAACTGTGCGTGCGTGCGCTGTCTTTTTTTTTTTGCTCGCCAGCAGAATGCGGCAGACGCATGCTTGATGCTTGCGCGCGTAGGACGCGTACGTGTAGCGGCTTCATTACAATGGACGGATCGAGCGACTACGGTTTTCGCCACGTACCAGGTCTTCCTTGAAGATGATCGGCGGTATGGCGGTCTTGGGGGAGTCCTCCTTGGAGTACGCGTGCACGATCAGCAGGTCGCTCAAGCTGCGAAGGAAGGCAGCTATGCGGTAGAAGCAGAAACTACATGCTGCGAACTTGCAATTAACGCATTTGCGGTGAAGGCGGCATGGGCAAATCGAAGGGACTCGGAGTGTTTCAGGATAAACTCGACCATTGCGACAGACTGTACGCTCCTGACCAGATGCGTGTTCTATGTCTATTGGCCCACCAAGAAAGATGCCGATCCAAAGACTCCTTTTATAGGTCTTCCAGAATTCCCACGCATACAACTAGATTACAACTACACGCAACTTGAGATGACCCTATCTGCGTCATCTCTACACACAACAGCCCCGCAGTGCCATTTTCTTTCCAGGTTAAATTTAAGGAACTATATGGTGAAAGCATGCATGCTCAAGGGGCGTATAACTTCAAATGTTCAGCACGTGCCTCGTATGGGAATGCGAAGGACTCGGGACATTCCGGGATGCGTACCGGCCTAAGGAGGCGAAATCGTTTGAGGACTGGGTTGGACCACGGGCTAGCGTCAAAGAGACACTTAAAGGGCTACAGAAGCTTCGCGTGTGCTGGAGGTTTCGGAATCCACGGTGAATTAAGGCATGAAATATGTGCGCGGTGTCAATGGCATCAGCGCGAGTTCGTACCCGTGCAGGGCTTCCACGTCGTACGAAGGCCCCCACTTCACGTGGACGCTGACTAGGGTCAGCATGCGGACCTTCTTCATCGCGATACGCATCGCCTGCACAGACAAGACACAAGACCTTAGGTGAATGACCAAATGAAACAAGAAGAAAACGAAACTATGCATCCAAGAAGACTTATGTAACTCTTAGCCCGTACCAAAAACAGAGCCAGCTGTTAGAGCAACCTCCCTGACGCGACACCCTCGAGTCATCGCCATCTCCGCGACGATAATGACAGTGGCAGCATGACGAGACAACACGATTACCTTCTCTTGTTCTGTTCAAACCTTCTCAACAGTTTGAACCGAGGTCGCACGCAGCGTAATGCCGTGGGGCGCGAGACAGAAATTGTCGGAATGAAAACGCAACAGCCGACTATCTTAAAAGAAAAGGTTACTTGTCTTTACTATAAAGACAAAACAGGTTTTATTTAATAGAATGCTGATGTAGTGCTATCACCTGTTTCTCCCAGAAGAAATCGTACACGTCGTTAAGAGAACTGAAGGGCGGTAGTATCGATGATAAAGTAAACGGGTTAGCTGAAGCTACAATTCTGAGTAAGTGGAAAAAGTGAAGTTCGACAAGACATGCGATGCGTAGAAGACAACCGGTGGTCTACTATCGCTTATCTGCTCAGAATCTTTCAGTGGAATAATCTGCTTGCTTTGGGCTGGTTGAACAGCTATGCAACACGTGCGCTGGTTAATGTCATGAAAAGCGAATACATAGGGACAAAATAGAAGTGATGAGACAATACGTGCGAACAAACAAGCAAAACAAGAGGCAAAAACAATATTTACAAAAAGTCATTTAGCTGCGTTCTTTACGTACCGTAACAAGATACGGAACCATGGAACCTAGCTATTCCCTGCACTTCCGCGGCCGTATGCGGGAAGCACAAATTCTGCATAATCAAGTCTCTACTAGCTCTTTGCACCGGGGCTGCTCTAAGAGCTTCTCTCTGTGCCACAAAAAGTGTTCTGTCTAGGACAGATGGATGGATACTATGATCGAACGCCGCTGTTAAAACGGAGCGGTGGCTTGCGCCACCAAGCTCTATTTTTCTTAATTTGCCGAATGTCTTACCTATCTTTTTTTTAGCGGACAGTAATTTCTGCAGCACACTTTCTGACTCATAACCGAGAACCCTAGTTTTCTGCCACCAAACCTCCAACCGCCTTTTACTAATCTCTTATTTTTTCACTTTCCGGCGACAAACTGTCCCCCCTCCCCTCCATCCCTGGACCCCAATGCTTCAAGGTCAGCGGAGCCTAAACCGACAGCTTGGGAGATATCTTCACATTCTAACAAAACCCCGATGGCAACGCCACCTGTAATGATGATGATGATGATGATGATTTACTGTCTCGATGTGAGCGCCACCTGGCGCAGGAGAAGCGCGGTAACGAGGCAACGTATATGTTTGGCCGCAGTCACCACGCCACATTCTGGCGCGTATACGCGCACGCACCCTGACGAAGTCCACGTAGACGGGCTTGAGGTCGACCGGCAGCCGGTCCCAGTCGATCTCGACGCCGTCGAAGTTGAACTCGGACAGCCAGTGGCCCACGCGTTCGGCAAGGTGGGAGCGCCTGGACGGCGCCTCCGCGCCGACGGTCAGGTTGTGCACCCCGGATCCCTCCAGCCGTAGGGAGAGCACGAGCTTCAGCTGCGGGTGGCTCGTCTTCAACGCGTCCATGTCGCGCACCGACTTGAGCCCTGCGACGTACGTCTGCGGTTGTACGCGGCCCCCAAGTTTTGGCCGAATCTCCGCATCCTATGCATTCATGGCACACACATGTATACGCAAGCGACGTCTGCCAACTCTCGAGCTGTTCAGCGGCTCTCGCCACGAGAAGAAGCTTGGCAAGCAACGGAATGGACGAAAATTAAAGACGGATGCCGACGTCAACCTGAAGTTCTACCAGTTCACCGTGACGTCAACAACCTATTACAGCGCCTGTACTTGGGTCCAGCTAATTGCCGGTAAAGAAGGACTACATTGCATTCGAAAAGAAATAATTCAATCTATCAAGTTTCTGCAAATTTTCCTGCCCTAAAATGCGCAAACGAAATTGCCACTCTGCACAGACTTTCAACGTGTCTCATACGTTGGGAATTGTGCGGTACGAAAAAGCTTCGATAGATCTAGCGGCGGCGGGCCGCTACGGCAATGAGTCCGGCTTCATGCACCGTTGCTGCGCTTAATATTGATGACGTTGACACGTACAGTCGCGGACAGAATATTATGGACCATGAAATCTAAGAAAAAGCTGAATATCTCCGCAACCTCACAACTCAATCTGGTATTTGCATTTTGGACCTCGACTAGAATATGCTAACAACGTTGTCGTTGGCAGTTTTACTGGTTACTGCTACAGGCTGCTCGGGAATTGAACGTTTTCGGAGATCCCGTGGTCCAGTTTATTCTGTCCGCGACTGTACGTCACACCCTTCTGGCGTTTCTATTGCTCAGCCACTGCATACCACTAGCGCTATACTGCGAATAGTTGAAACCAAATCCGAACTCCGTCGCGGCCGACACCGCCACAGGATCGCGATTTCTGCGACAGCGCATGCGCGACCGGAATGAAAATGGACCGAAATATCTGCGGCGGTTGCCGCCGGATTCGCAAGCAATTCGCGGCGCGATAGCACGGTATAGAACGCTACGCAAAAGCAAATATAATACTTTTCAAATGCCTCAGATGCACATTAACGCTCACGCATTTTCCTTCTTCCCAAGAACCATTAAAGAATGGAATGAATTACCGGCGTTAACGCGAGAAAGCAGCAGTGCAGAACAATTTGAGAAAAACTTTAAAACTACATTGCAATATGCATGCACGTGTACGTACTCACCGTTCTGTCTGTCTGTCTGTGTGTGTGTGTGTGTGTGTGTGTGTGTGTGTGTGTGTGTGTGTGTGAGAGAGGGAGGGAGGGATCGTTTGTTAACACTGCTTTTATAGTCTTGTATTATTGATCGGAGTATGTGCAGAATATTTCGCTTATGTATCTTTTTCGTTCACTTATGTTCGCCTATTCATGTACTGCCTTATTCATGTACTGTACTAATTGCCGAAATACTGCTATTGACCTGCTTTTTTGTGTGTGAGCTAGATGTATTATTGGAATGTTCATGTATTGTACACTAATTGTTGAAGTGCTGCTTTTGACCCCACCCTGTAACGGCCGAATTCATGTACTGCCTTACTCAGGTACTGTACTAAATGTTGAAATACTGCCATTGACCTGTTCTTTTTTGTGCTACACGTATTATTGGAATATTCACGTATCGTACTAATTGTTGAAGGTGCTGCTTTTGACCCCACCCTGTAACGGCCGACAGGCCAACGGTACGACTAAATAAAAAGAAAAAAAAACTGCACGCGCACCGGTGTCGTCCTCGGGGAACCGCAGCTGCTGTCCGTCGGGGCTCAGCTGGGCGGTCATGTAGACGAGATGGGTGCAGCAGTGGGCGCACAGCTTTCCCAGGTCGTAGTCCTTGGGCGCCGCCCGCAGCAGGCTGGACGAGTTCCAGTAGCACACGACCGACGTGCGGCCGCTGCCGGTCGCGCTGACTGCTGCTGACCAGCCCGAGTCTGCGACGAACAAGGGCGAGCGAGCGTTATCGAAAGACGCGCTCGCCTCCTTTTATTTATTTATTTTTTGCCAGTAAGAGCTTGAGAGCGACGCCAGCACACCTGCAGATTCACCAGGCGTAGGCTGCGAAAGTATACGCGCCAGTGAACACGTCGCTATAAGGTTTGTTCGATTCAGAAAAAGGTGCACGGCACCTCAAACGAAAAAGTGCACGGGGTGCCGGGTTGCACCCACCCGCTGCAAGGTTCAAGGGTGCAGTGCACCGCGGCGGCACGTTGCATTTCACCCCGTTCAATCGAACACGGGGGTGCAGGGTGAACTGCTGCACCTTGGGGATTCGAGGGTATAGGTGCAGTGCAACGTGAATAGGTGCAGAAGGTGCAGAGAAACTTGGCTGAATCGAATAGACCTATAGAATGCCGAAGTATTCATCCACAGGTAAATGGGCAGCTGGCCTGGCCTGCCCGAGGTCTGGGGTTTGAAGAACACAGGGGAACAACGTAAAGGGTTGTGGACGGGAGATCAGGAAAGGCGACCGTAAGATTGGCGACGTGAACGGGAGGAAGACACACAATGAAGAGCACGTTATACTTGATACTAGTTTAGCTTATCGCATATAGAAGTCATTCGATGATCAGTTACAGCGAGCCAGTGGTTATCGTGGGTCAGAAGAGACGCGGAGGGACAGAAAGCACGAGCTTGACAACACTTGCAACAATCCCATTTTAATGATGATGCTCGTATAATCCACCCTAATAATGGGAGTCAAGAAAGAGCTTTAGAGTCAAGGCACGTTTGAGATTTAATTGACGCAGTTTGTGCGGTGACCGTTGAAGGCACGTTTGAGATTTAATTGACGCAATTTGTGCGGTGACCGTTGCCCTTGATTGTTAAGAATCCATCGCGCCATCAGTGTGATCTCTTTTGAGATTCCTTTGTGCTTTTTTTCACTACAGTGTGAAGAATGTTGATGGCTCGGTTTAATGTGCTACACCTGCAACAATCCCATTTTAATGTTGATGCTCGTATAATCCACCCTAATAATGGGAGTCAAGAAAGAGCTTTAGAGTCAAGGCACATTTGAGACTTAATTGACGCAATTTGTGCGGCGACCGTTGCCCTTGATTGTTAAGAATCCACCATGCAATCAGTGTGATTTCTTTTGAGATTACTTTGTGCTTTTTTTACTACAGTGCGAAGAATGTTGATGGCTCGGTTTAATGTGCTACACCTTCGTGACAGTCAGGTATCTCATACTTACGGTCGTCGAGATCATCTGAAAAAGAGGACGGAGAACATCAACGAGCCAGAACTCGAAATGCGCACTTCGTATTTCCGGCTTCCGCCACCTATCTAGAACTAGAGTTTAATTCTTTTGTTGAGGGCTTGGTGCTCGAATATGCATTGGAGCGCTAGCACAGAGAGAGAAAAAAAGTTATACGTCTACGTTCATGTCATCTTCCTGCATACACGTATTATCTGAGCTGCGCTGCATGGTATTCAAAAGATGACCTCTTTCAGAATATTCCATTTTGTTCGAGAAGGTGGCCTCGATAACGAGATTTCGTAACAGCCTACACGCCATTGCAGGATAATGTTTTGTGTGGCCTAGATGCAAACCACTTATTTCGGCTGCTAAGCCATGCAGCTGGTGGCCTTTTACCTAGCCATATGAAGGTGCAGCTGAAATACACGCCGACAGACGGCGGTAGCGTCGTATGTGTTTGCATCATTTACGGTGCGCTGCAGTGCGGTACCGTAGCATGACAAATACGTTCGTACTGAGCAAACGTTGTGTGTTAGTAAAGTATAAGCAAGGTCGAAAATTAAGCTCAGATATTCGTAGAGCTTTTCCTTCGTAAGAACTACTTTTCACTCGCCGGTCGCCGTCGCTGTTAATAGCCTATGTTCGATGTCATAAATTGATCACAGTTTAGTCTTACAAATCGCTCTGGTGGCAAGAGAAATATTGCGAACACGGGCACGTGTCCCGGCGCAGCGTCTATTGCGGGCTCCGAACTGCTACGCAGATAATTCGGCGGTGCAGAAATATCAACAGCCTCGAAGATTTCTGCGACTAAAATAACGCGCATAAATCTCAGAGTCAGCTCTGCGCATGCGCGGTGGTACCGCGAGTTTGTGCAAGGCACCATACTGGTTGCCGTAACGATACCGAAGACTCCGTCCGCTTTCACGCCTACGAAGAATGAATAATTGCAAGCCTATACGCTCAGCCAACAGAAATAAGATATAAAGCGCGACCGTAGCTAGGATTTCAAGAGTAGAAAAATCGTTTTTCGCCTTTGTGTTGCTGCGATACATTGCAACAGGAGGAAAACAGCGATGACGCACTAGGGAGAAAAAAAAAAGGTTTCCACCTTCCCGTATTGACGTATTACCGCTTACGCAACGCCACGTGACACGTAGACGCGGCCGCAGCTTCGGTAGCGACATCTAGTGACACTTTTTTCAATCACAACGCGCTTTAAATACATTTTTTTCTTGTTGCATGAACGTTCTCCTTGAGGGGGTACAAATCACTGTACACGTTAATGATTATGCTGCTGATAACGCCTTTACGCCATAGACACAAGCTAAGTAAAGCACAGTCGGTCGGTGTAACAATAGTTATATCCGTTGGTTATATTGACTATGGTTATATCCAACATTACTGGATTATTTTGTAGCGATGGGTTATATCTGTGGTCTTTAGAACTCAGCATCACAAGATGGCGGCTGCTCGCGTGTTCACCTCCGGTATTGCCGTTTGTGATCACAGGTCATGGCGTGTCCGTATGGGTAATACCAATTACTTTCTTCGCGGGTACAGGGCTCTTCAGGGAGTACAAATGATGGAATAGTGTACTATTCGATTCTGTCCTCGAATCGAATAGTCACCGTTTATAAATGCGAATATTTTTCGAATAGGAACATTTCGAATATACTTCGAAACGTCAACTGCACCCAAATGAACGCAAAATTGGAGCAAGGGCACGGTAAATTTTCACCCCCACAGGCATAGTATAGACATAAAACACGAGAGCTTGCGTAGTGGAGGAGGCTCTGTCACTTACTTAGCCATACCTTACAGGCTGTACAGCAATAATCTGAAAATCATCTAAAATCATCACACTATCTGAAAAGCCCTGCGTGTAAGCAAAGAAACCAATTGCTTGCTCCTGTTCCGTCTGTACTTTTTATAAACAGCGCTTCACAACGTACGATGTAATGACAGAAACTTGCTAAATTTAAGAATACTGGGATGTGAACACCGTTTTATATTAGTTGTTCTAGCGGCTGTTCATTATTCGATAGCTATTCGAAAACAATTCGATATGCGATTCGATTCGCTTCTGGCGCTATTCGATTCGTATATGATTCGGTCTCAAAAATCACCATTCGCACGCCCCTACTATACAGCCTGTAGAGTACGGCTACCTAAAAACGTGTTAAAATAACCGTGGTATTTACGAATAGTGCCTATTGGATTCGTTATTCGAAAGTTTCGAACAATCGCATGCCCCTACTGTTTTCTATCAGAGCGCGCTTTCAAGCAGGTCGCGGCCGTACCCGATGAATGCGTGTGGTCATGGTCCGCTCCACCTGGACAGTGAGGCAAATGCGCAGGACAGCATTGAATTGTCGAGTCAGCGGAGGACCCGAGGAGCCTCAAGCGCCACGACAAATTCCTACGAGCTTACCGACTGTCTCGAGGCGGTGCTCCTCGCCAGCTGCCATATGGGAACACAATTGGAGGAATAATAATTAAAAACTAGTCATTTCAGAGGAGCACAGCAAATTTGATGAGTCGTTGCTCACATCATGCTCGCTCCATATCTCTCGTGCAAAATTTTCATGCCCGTATTTCTACATTCTACGGCACCGAATGACAAGCCGTAGTTTACTTAGTTAATCATAATCTCGTGGCAAAAATAACTCACAGAGGGTGCTGTTTCCACATCAGTGAAGCCGAATACAAACATTTATTCATTTCACAGCTGTCGATAGGGCCAAAGAGATGTTTTTTAATTTAAAAAATGACCACAGGGCTGGACCAACGCCTCATAGATAGGAGGCGTTGGCCGAACGCCCAATACAGCTGATATCTCCATTTAGTCTTATGAAATCCTGTGACGTAAGGGTAAACCTAAAACGGTGCCTAAGGCGTCCGCTTAGTATCCCCTGAATGTATTCGCATAGTTTCGGTTTTCTGGCGACTTGGCGCAGACGACATCTGCGGTCTGGTTGATATCCTTGTGCAAAGCCTCAAGTTCTTGTGCGACGAGTGCATCCGGGCGTATGACATCTTTTGTTAGTCTTTACACAACATCTCGTGAATTCTAAACAGACGCACGTGCGAAACATGATTAGGTCATCGAGTTATTTCAACGCACTATGAATGCCACGTGGAGCTGTTCACGGTGCGGTGCGGCGACCTGGATTTACTATAGTGCGCATCCCGTCTCTCGTGGACTCTCACGTGATATCTCGGTGAGAAAAGCGTATGCCAAGTCTATCCATGCTGTCGATTTTTCCATCTGCGTCGGATCTTATTGGTCCCCAGCGTAGCTGCATATACGCACTCTTTCAGACAGCCTCGAAACGCAAACACGCTGGAATTGATAAGGCAAAAACTTTGAGGCTGTCCAAAACAGCAGCCTAGAGCTCCTTTTCACCATGTTTTGTGAAATTCCGTCGCGCGTCTCGCAAAAGTCTCGCTGGACATCTTAAATGTGACGTCTGGCGTGTACCGCGTTTCCGTGTGCACATAGGCCCGCCGCGCGCGCGGATTTTCGAAAGCGCGACATATCGCTGGAGACGAGACGTCTACGCGATGCAAAAAAAAAAAAAAACGCACGCGAGACACAACCTGCGGGATATACGTAAACACACGCGATAACGACGTACGAATGTTGACGACGAAGAAGCCGACCACGCCTATGAGGATGGAGACCGTTACGAAGGCACCGGCCAGCGAGGACAGCACCCACGTGAAGCCCGGGGCGCTCGAGGAAGACTCGCCGGGCGGGGGTCGGCCAGCGAAACCCGCCTCGACAACGCGGGGGAGAGCCTGCCGAAATGAAAGCGACGCTGACATCGACAGGTGATTGCTGCGTCTGAGCAATTAAAAAAAAAATAGACACCGGCTTTATTCCACAAAATTTATCCCGACACCTATGGCACTAGTTCTTGCAGGCACTGCAATGACATCGTTAGCCTAGACCATATGCTCTGGCGTTGCCCCTCGTTACGAGGCACAGGAGAAATCAATGAAGACAAGTGGCTCTCCGCTATCAAGAGCCCCGATGCCGGGGCGCAACTATGGGCTGTCCAGAGGGCCCACGATGCGGCGGTCGGGCAAGGCCTGACTATCCCAACGTGGGAGCGGCCCGCAGCGCGCTGAGTCGCGTACCTCAGGACCTTAATAAAGTTTTGCATCCATCAATCCATCCATTCACTCCAGTGACCTTTTGACTCGCTTCACTGGTTTACTACGAAAACCAGTTAAAAAATTTCTCTGAAACTGTCTGAGTGGCCTAACGAGGGACGCCGTAGTGTAGGTCCTTGGATTAATTCTGATCACGTGAGGTTATTCGACATGCACCTAATTTTAATAAGCTTACGATAGTTCGAACGTTTTGCATTGCACCCGTGTCAGAATGCGGTCGTTGTTGTGTGCTCAGCAGCGCAACGCCATAAAGCATAGCCTTCGAGACGCGGCGCCCGATCTCGGAGGACGTTTTTTGTTGAGCAGTTCGCTCTAGAGAAACGAGATGGCGCTTTCGGCGGCGCACCACACGTTGCCTCAGTGAGAGCGCACAATGAAACTATATTACCCCTCCTGCCCTGCTTCTGTGCGATCAGCTGTCGGAAATGCAAGTGGGTTTTCGCTAAAACACTGTGCGCCATTCGTGTCGCAAAATGTGGAGCGGTGGCGAGAAGACGTGTGCAGTAGTCGGCTGTAAAAATTGTGATAGGCATATGAAGGAATAGAATGAATCTGTGTGTGCAAATTCACGGACCGCTGCTACAAAAGGGCTGTCTGTGTACGCGGCTTCCTTCGAGGATAATAAAAAACACTCATCCGCCAGCGTTGTAGCGCTAACCTCCAAGGAAAAAACTTCAACCCGGGAACGTCTGCATGAGTGAATACCGCTCGTTATACGGTTACAAAGGAAGTAGCGCCGCTTCTTAACATATACGTTTTTCGCTCGTTATCTACACACATTCGCCCCAACTAACACGCACTGACGCCCACTCAAGAATATCAAGAATAATAAATGTATCAAGAATAAGTGAACGGGCGCACGCTTGAATCAATGCGCTGAAGCATGCATGATGGCGACTACACGGACAGCACAATAATGTTCGAAGCTGGACGTTTCGTAACGGTACTAACAGTAAGCGACTGATCGATAGTACGTATTTGATGCAAGCTGTTACAACGTACAGAACATCTACGTTACAAGCCTTGTGCCTAGCCAGAACAAATCTATCGCAACTGAGCACACCCTTGAGCGATCAGGCAGAAAATAATCAGATAGTGAGCACCTGGGGAGTTTTACTGAGCCAGAAACGTGACAACCCGCTTCTTAGAAGTATTTGCTACACAAGAAACGAAGAGCTAAACACGCTGATAATGATTCAATTCATAAACGGAAAGTAATAATAGCTTGGCACACATATTTAGGCGCGCTTTTAGAACGAGCACCAACTGCGTTGCTCGCGCCTTTTGGACAAAGCGTAATGAGCTGCGAAAGCACTTACATGTCCTTTGAAGCTGTAGCCAAAGTTTCGCGTGTCGTCCAACCAGTCACCGTCTACGACATCCACCAAAACAGAGGTTTGCAGAGCCGCACCGGCGTCATGCACATGCTTTATAAACACTGATACAGCTGAGGCAAGCAATGGACGCGTCACCTCGTGATCAAACATGGCAGCGCCCACGGGGTCTCCGTGAAAAGGGTCCATAGTTATTAGAGCCATGACCTACCGCGTCTCGACGTTCCTGTTGCTGCCGTAGGCGGTGGGCGATGCGCGTTGCCTGCTTGCGCACCCTGCGTTGCTGCTGCTGCTGTTGCTGTTGTTGCTGCTGCTGCTGTTGCTCTTGCTGTTGCTGTTGCTGTTGCTGTTGCTGCTGCTGCTGCTGGACAGGAGCGGAGGGAAAAGGCACTGCCGTCGCTACGACGGGTGTCTCGGGGACGCCCTCGGGACCGGCCTCGTTCCCGGCCTCCTGTTCTTCGGCGACAGTGACGACGACGTCATCATCTCTGCGAACGCGTGAGAAGAACATGCGCGAAAAGCATCTCTCCTACGGCATGGTGTCCGAGATCGCCGTGCCTACGGCAAAGGAGTTCTGCGAATGACCGCAATGTCGAAGAAGGTTCAGAAAAAACGGGAAAAATTTCCGTCAGCGCGAGGCAACATTGAAGGTGTAGCTTCTAGCTAGGGTTGGGTGGATTACATTTTTCCTGTTTCCTACACCTCTCCTACGTACGAGGATGAGTAAAAGAATGCAGATCTGTACAAACTATTACGCAGCTGAAAGCCTTCTGAAAGCGACCGAACGATGGCCAATCGAACCTGCAAGAACGTCGTGCTCAGTAGAATTACTGTATATGCTACCTAAACAGTAGCTCTAGTGCTCGGCGGCAGAACGCGCCATGTACCGTGTGTCCCAGCTAACGTTAGCAAACTGTTCAACGAAAAAGAATATTTCAAAAACACGATACAAGATACTGTAATAAGAACTACGGCGTTCAGTCGCCAGAGTTCTGACAACCGAACACCGTAGGTCTTAAAATCGCATCTTGCTCCGTGTTTTTTTTTTAAATTTTTTTTTTCGTTGAACAGTTTGGCTAACGTTAGCTGGGGCACCATATACAATTACTGCGTCGGGTACAGCGCTCTCTAAAATTTATGAAGGACAGTCCCCAGTAAATCCTGCAGACGTCTTGCAATATAACATCTCCAGAATGTCTGTAGACGTCAATAACGTGCATAGCTGGGCTGGTTGGAACACCTTGGTTGGAACGTGATTAGCAGCACGAAACAGTGCAGGGAAAGGATAATAATAATAATAATATTTGGGGTTTTACGTGCCAAAACCACTTTCTGATTATGAGGCACGCCGTAGTGGAGGACTCCGGAAATTTTGACCACCTGGGGTTCTTTAACGTGCACCTAAATCTAAGCACACGGGTGTTTTCGCATTTCGCCCCCATCGAAATGCGGCCGCCGTGGCCGGGATTCGATCCCGCGACCTCGTGCTCAGCAGCCCAACACCATAGCCACTGAGCAACCACGGCGGGTCAGGGAAAGGACCAGAAGCACACACCGTGCAATGTCCAGAGGCCTGTCTATAACTTATGGTCTTTACTTTTTAAGGCGAATTCTTTGTCAAATGTAGACCGGTTTTTTCTTGCAGGGCATGTGACCGTTATCGTAGGCCAATGCCAAAGGCGGTGTAGTTTAACACGGCGTCTCAAACAGTGACCTAGGACTGTGGTTGGAGCGCACAGTTGTTATCAAACACCCAGACATCGCTCAATGTGACCTTCAGACCCGGTGGAGCACCCATGAAACAATGTGCAATCGCTGGACACAACCCTTCTCAGATTCTAGGCATAGCGCACCTGTGTACTTCTACATGTGCACGTTGACGCCAGCAATAACGTACATTGCGCTTGCTCCGCCCTAACCGGTGAATCCACCAGTGAAACAAGCGATATGTCACCGGTCATGACGCGGTCAAAACGATAATCAATGAACTGATGGACATTGAGTAAATATGCCAATTGATGTACATATGTATAACTGTGGATAATATAACAATGAAAATTGCACATGATCATCATCTCTTACAATACAATGCAATATAATTCATCTCCACAGCCTGCGGTGTACCTATCGCTTCAGAAAATTACCGCAGTTCGGAAGTGCCCTTTTACTACTAAACAACAATGCTTCGCATCATGTACGTAGCGTTCAATTGGAGTTGTCAGCCAAATATTTATCGGCTTTTGCGCATAGCCTTGTAAGCAAACAAGTTGTTTGAAAGTGTGTGTGCGTATGTGCGTGGGGCAGTATACCAAATTAAGACCTCTTAACGACTTTTGTTTATATATAGTTTTTCATGTAGAGACCCTCTATATACATATCCTTGTAATTTTACAAAAACGTTTGGAGTGAAGCAAACAACCACACATATGAAGATTCACGGCACGAGCGCCAGGCCCGGCAGTTTGCTTCGCGTTAAACTTATTGTGAAAAAAAAATGTCCGTCAACAATCTCAAAAGGTTCCCCTCAAACACATTCAGTCTACTTTTTATAGACTAAAGAATGAGTCTGGCAGTTAAGTGCATTTTCTTGAAGCAATGCGCACATTCTGCACTGCAGTGCCGATATCATAGCTGTTGAGGAGTTTTAGTGCTAAGAAAAAACGTACACAAAGGAAGGTGAAATGAACAGTAGGACTACTGTCAGCACCTTAATAACAAAAAGGATCCATACATACATATTAAGCTCGTGAGCACGCGCACAATACATCTACATATCCACACACTGACGCCCGCAAATCAGAGGCAGATTCTCAAGAATAAGCATGCAGTACAACAGGCGGCTCACTCATGCAACGTTCTCTGTGTGCGTGTCAACTATAACAGTCTGTGTGCGTCTTTTTGTGAGCCAAGTAACCTCAACAGTCGTGCAAGACCAATTATAGGTCACCAGCTAGTCCTGCCTCAGTAGCTACAGGTTTACACGAACTCGACAGAGGCGGGTCGAGTCGGGTTGCCGGGCTGAAAACCGGTCGTCGGGTTCACTTAAACGCTATAGCAGATCGGCACGAGCAAGCGTCCAGGTGACTGGTGTCAACCCACCTACAAGGAGTGGGTCGACTCGTCCAACCAGCTCGACAAGATGCACGTAAACCAAGTCGAGTCAGGCTGAGTCATCTCGACTTCTCGATCGACCCGCTCGCGTCGAGTTCGTGCAAACGAAACTATAGTATAGAACAGGCGTAAGCTGTGCGATTGAAGCAACCCACCTACAAGAAGTGGGCCGACTCGTCCAACCAGCTTGACAAGATGCACGTAAACCAAGTCCAGTCGGGCTGGGTCATCTCGACTTCTCAATCGACCCGCTCGCGTCGAGTTCGTGCAAACGAAACTATAGTATAGAACAGGCGTAAGCTGTGCGATTGAAGCAACCCACCTACAAGAAGTGGGTCGACTCGTCCAACCAGCTTGACAAGATGCACGTAAACCAAGTCCAGTCGGGCTGGGTCATCTCGACTTCTCAATCGACCCGCTCGCGTCGAGTTCGTGCAAACGAAACTATAGTATAGAACAGGCGTAAGCTGTGCGATTGAAGCAACCCACCTACAAGAAGTGGGTCGACTCGTCCAACCAGCTTGACAAGATGCACGTAAACCAAGTCGAGTCGGGCTGGGTCATCTCGACTTCTGAATCGACCCGCTCGCGTCGAGTTCGTGCAAACGAAACTATAGTATAGAGCAGGCGTAAGCTGTGCGATTGAAGCAACCCACCTACAAGAAGTGGGTCGACTCGTCCAACCAGCTTGACAAGATGCACGTAAACCAAGTCGAGTCGGGCTGGGTCATCTCGACTTCTGAATCGACCCGCTCGCGTCGAGTTCGTGCAAACGAAACTATAGCATAGAACAGGCGCAAGCTGTGCGATTGAAGCGGATGTGGTTGGATGGTTGCCTATACCTGCGACGTTGGCTTCGGCGCTCCGTAGGCGGCGGTTGCGTGGCGACGACCGGCGACCGAGTCTTGCGGACGTCGGTGCTGCGGGCGGTGCGGCCTCCGCGGACGCTCACTCTTGGCTCCGTCATCGTGACGAACGGCGATCCGGGCCCGTTTGCGAAACCTGCTGGCTCGCTTTCTCCTCAAATAGTGCCGCTCACCCACTACCGGTGATTGAAGTGCGTTACACGTGTAAAAGACAACTATGACAAATGCATAATTTTCAGTGCAATATAAGGCGTCTCAAGGTTAAAGGTGCCGCTGGAAGGACCTCCTAATCTAAACCGCAAAAAACGCAGAGAGAGAGAGAGAGAGAGAGAGAGAGAGAGAGAGAGAGAGAGAGAGAGAGAGCGAAATATTTGTTGATACGAAATGCAGAGAGATCGGCCTGAGGTACATTCCTCTAGCCAGCTACTCTGCGTTGGGGGAAGGGGAAGAGGGAAAGAAAGAGGCGCATGATGGGTGACGATGATGAGGAAAGATGTAAAGCTTATAGTAAGCTGTTCGGACAACTTAAAGCGTACAGTCCAGGCTCGTGCTTTTTAAAAAACTCAAGAGAGATTAATGGAAGCTAAAGGCGTTGCTACTTAGGAACGAGGAACGGACAAGAATAGGCTGCAGACAATTAAAAAAAACGAAAATAAAATCTAGGAATAAACAACTCAAGCCCAGATGACTGAGTGCAAAGAATAACTGCTGTAAGTTCAACATGAGTGCCTTCGTGGCTCAGTTGTCCAAACTGGCGTCCCAGGGTCCTAGGAAATCGGTATTCTGTATCTGCATTTTTTTAATATTTGATTTTTTCTTACCATGTGGAGATTCATCTCCTCCTGTGTGAACAGTCTCCCCCGTGAGACATGTGTCAATATTACGATGACGAACACAACATCATTTCTGGCAGCGTAGCCTTCTGAATGCACGAATGAACGTATGGAGTTATGATTCGCGGACCCTTCAACCGTTCCCTATTATATTTTCTGCATGAAACAAATATGGCTATGTACATGTAAGCACATCCCTGTATTGTTCCTTAAGGCAGACTTCCGCATCAAAACAATAATAAAGAAAATGAAAAAGAAAAGAAATTTGCGGAGAGCAGGTCGAATGGTCCCGTTCTAATTGACGGCTTCTCACGCGGAGGTGTTTACATCAAGATCCCCGTTTTCGTCCGCTCACCCCGTCCTAAACGTCAAGAGAGACATTTTAGATATCCTCTTGCCCAGTCGGCCGCTGTGGGTATGTGCCATAACTATAGAACATAACTATAGAACAGAAGGACATGCTTTGTTTGGCTCGCCATGCCAAACGCAACAATGCAACGGGCGCTACTGCTGTTCAAGCTGTGCTCATTCTTTTCGTGAGCACCGCTTCCCAGTGCAACGCCTACGACTTTCTCGGTGCTGTCAAGAGCCTCTTCAGAGCGTGAGTCTCGCGGTAGTCGCCATTGGACGACGACTTCAACCACTCGTACATTGTATTTATTTGTTTATTTGTTTACTAACACGTTCGTCCGTTACAGAGCGCAGCGTCGGTGCACACGAAGACACCACATATGCAGAACTTCGTCGAGGAAGCACAGACTACATGAAATGCAGGAGAAAGTTGGGCTTCCAAAACACACATCCGTAATGCAAACCACACGCGACTCGTTAACAAGCAAAAGTCAATGCAGTTTCTTTATTATTGCTGTTTCTTTATCAAGCAGTTTAACACTATCGCACCGGAGAAGCAGCTGGGGCAATTCATTTCTTGTCTTTCCTTGGAAAGAATGAATAAGAGTGTGCATAATAACTTCGTGCTTGCCCAATGCGACGTGCATCACCGTGCCTCCACATTACACTTACACAGCCGTTTGCGGAGCTAAGTAAACTTTACTGTTAGTGTTAAAAAAAGTTGGTGGTGCATCCATTTTTAGATATGATTGATGAGTTTAATACTGTTAGCAAGCGATCTGCTGGTTAGTGCGTAGTTGTTGGTACTGCGCTTTATATAATGTTTACAACGAAAGGTGGCCATACCAGTTGACACATATATACGCACTGACAAAAGTTGGCGTCCAAGAAGTTCATTAAAGAGGAGCACATCCCCAGTGCCACATACCTAGCGACACAAGTTGGCATGGAATATTGTATTTTAAGAGTGGCACATACCCAGGTTGAAGAAGTAGCAAGAAACCGCCGCAGCATGAAATTAGTGAGAAGAAAACTTGGCATATGACAGAGCAAGATGTATGCACTGAAAGATAAGCAGGGTAATGTCTTCAGCAAGTTCGATCATATAGTAAAAGCAGCAGAAGAATTCTATACTGACCTGTACGTTACCCAGAGCGGCCAAGCTACCTTCATTCGAAGTAGTGATGAGCAGAATACAGAGAATTCTTTTTATAACAAGCGACGAAGAGATGACCCGGGTAAAATCGGCAGGAGAAGATGGAATAACAGTCGATTTAATCAAAGATGGAGGAGATATCACGCTTGAAAAGCTTGCGCCCCTTTATACGCAATGCCTCACGACGTCAAGTGTACCAGAGAGCTGGAAGAATGTCAACATTATACTAATCCATAAGAAGCGAGACTTTAAAGAATTGAAGAACAAGCCCATTAGCTTGCGTTCAGTATTGTATAAAATATATTCCCCAAAATAACTTACAATAGAATCAGGCCAACTCTCGACTTCAATAAACCAAAAGAACAGGCTGGCTTCAGGAAGGGACATCCTACATGGGATGACATCCATGTCATCAATAAAGTAACCGAGAAATCTGCGGAGTACAATCAACCTCTCTATATGGATTTCATAGATTATGAAAAGGTATTTGATTCAGTTGAGATACGAGCTGTCTAGAGACATTGCGTAGTCGAGGAGTAAGGAGGCATACGTGAATATCTTAGAAAATATCTACAAATATTCTACAGCTACTTTGGTTCTCCACAAGTAGAAAGTTACCTATCAAGAAAGGGGTCAGACAAGGAGACAATCTATCCAGCACTATTCACTGCATGATTAGACGAGGTATTCAAGCTACTAGACTGGGAGGGCTGTGGAGTGAGGATCAACGCCACTATCTCAGCAACCTTCGGTTTGCAGATTACGTTGTACCGTTCAGCAACACTGGGGACAAATTACAATAAATGATTGAGGACCTTAAATGAGAAAGTGTAATCGTTGGGTTGAAGATTGATGTGCAGAAGACAAAGATAATGTTCTATAGCCTGGCAAGGGAACGATGGCTCAGGATCGCCAGTCAGCCTCTAGAGTCTGTGCAGGAGTACGTTTATCTAGGTCACTTAGTCACAGGGGACCATGATCATGAGAAGGAAACTTACAGAATAAGAATTGCATATGGCAGGCGTTACCAAATCCTGGCTGGGAGCTTACCACTGTCGTCGAAAAGTAAAGCGTACGATCATTGCATTCTACCGGTGCTAACATATGGCGCAGAAACTTAGAAGTTAATAGAGAAGCTCGAGAACATAAGGACCGCGCAAAAAGCGATGGAACGAAAACTGTTGTGCGTATACCGTTAAGAGACAGGAAGAGAGCGGTGTGGGTCAGAGAACAAACGGGGATAGCCGATATTCTAGTTGGCATTGGGAGAAAAAATGGAGCTGGGCACGGCGCGTAATGCGTAGAATAGATAACCGGTGGACCACTTGATTTACAGAATGGGTGCCAAGGGAAGTGAAGCGCAGTCGAGGACGGCATAAAACTAAGTGGGGTGATGAAATAAAAAAAAATGCAGGCACAAGTTGGAATCAGCTAGCAGAGAGAGCTAACTGGAAATTGCAGGCAGAGGCCTTCGTCCTGCAGAGGACATGAATAGGCTTAGATGCAGTGGTGCAAGAGTTGGTAGCCCGATGTTATATGCCTTTTACCGTGGTCTACCCAGTGGCCCAAGATGGCGGGATAGAGGTTATATATATATATATATATATATATATATATATATATATATATATATATATATATATATATATATATATATATATATATATATATATATATATATATATATATATATATATATATATCACGCACGCACACACACGTACGCACACACGCGTGCACATAGACACGCACACACATACGCACACACACGCACACACATATACGCATACGCACGCGCACACACTCATACATGCGTGCACACAAACGCACGTACACACACACACGCACACATACGCACACACACACGCGCGCACAGACACGCACATACGCACGCACACATATTGGGCTCGCGAGTAGGGGCAGTGTGCGCCACCCGAACTCGTCAGCTTTTCAGGCCAGTTCTTTTTCTTTTTTTTTTCTTTTTTTACGCGGTCACAGCATCAGCAAACAAGCTCACAAACGACGGAAATGGACATCACGTGACCAAAACGAAGCCATCGTAGCCAGTATTTTGTTCGATGGGGGGAGGGGGCTAAGGTTCCATTATTCCCTGTTAAGATTCCCATCCTTGGTGCATGATAATACAACTATTACCTTGAATAGGCTTTTGGTCTGCCTGAAGGCGTGTACCATTTTGTAGTTGCTTGAGGTAGTCGTTCGAAGGATATGCGCCTTTGTTCATAAGCCACATGCCAGGCATAAAAGGGAATAGGGCGCCAGCTGGAAAATTTTCTAGGAGGGCGGTCTGAAACCCGGTAGACTACCTCCCTACCTCCCCCCTCGCGCCCCTCTTGCTACGCCACTGGCCTCGGCCAAGTAATAAGCGCAGTGCCGCAGGCTGCTACATATCGGGGCAGGTCTTGCTGATGTGACCAATCAAATAAAAAAATTTAGGCTTTCTATTAGTCCGCCGAGAGATTAAAACTTAACCTCGCGTTCAAGCACGAACTACTTGCGCTGCAGGTGACTCTCCACGGCTTTCTATATTTTGCTCGACGTCCATTGCTACAGGCGATAACTTCTATGCCTCACTTGCCGCTCGGAACAACGCAACAGCGAGCTACCCTTCAATTGCGGCTTCTTCACAATAAGAGTTTACTCACACGGAGAAGCGCTTTGACCGAATTTCATCGTTTTACCCACGGGTTCTGGGCTTTACAAACAGCACGGGAATTATAGTCATGCCTGTGCGAGGGTTGGGAGCAATATCCGAAACACGATGGAATAAATAAAAAAAATGGGTTTCTGCGGCCGAATAATGCAGTTTGTCAAAAAAGTTTGCGCGCACCTGGGGAAATGCATAGCTTCTTTCGCAGCTGTAGCACATATATCTGTCGCAAACCGTCGTGCTCGCGTAGGCGGGTGATCGAGTGGTCCTGGGACGAGTACGAGCGGTGCATCCAGGAGCGTTCAGACGACACGCCGCCCCGACGCCAATCGGTCCTCGTGCTGCTGGGCTCGAAGGTGGAGCTACCTTGCCCTGGGATATGGTAAGTGCGTGCTGCTCGGTGTGCACGGCGTGTGTGTGAGTGTGGTCAGCTTCGAACTCATCGGGAGAGTTGACGTCGATCGCACGAGTGCGCCTACGTACATGGCAGTGCTGTGACGTCACTGTGTGCCGTGACGTCACAAGCAACATCAGTTATTTGCTTGACGTGTGCACCAACGCATTTCATCGGACGCTTTGAAAATTAATATCTCGAAACTGGTGCAGTTCAGAGAATTCGTTCCAAGTGGATGCGCGCCTTGCGAACTCACTAGCTGCAATTCGTAAATGAAAAGATATGTGCCATACAGTGATTAAAGTTAGGGTAATTAGGTTAATTATTTAATTAGGCGTTTTGGTCTCTCGTTGAAGTAATAGCCGGCTCATCTAGTAATTTTGATCAAGCACTACAATTGTGCTATATGGCACACGCGATTTTTAAAAAACTTTGACCCTACAAAGAAAAGTTGGGTAGGCGTTACACCCTTGTATCACAAGATTTAAGGCAACAGCCTGCAGCTCATTTGATAATACACGAAGTTATACAATCGTGGTTGTCGTCGCTCGGCTTCTTCCGCTCATCGTACCCGTCGTTCCGCTTCTCGCTTCTGCAGTTCGAGATCAGCCTGTCTTTGGCATCGTGCTCGTGCAGACGCAGCGGCAACCGCTTCTTCCGCAGCAGCGTGCTTGCGCGGCCGTCCTCGCGAGCCGCCGACAACCGCCGCCCCTTCGACTGTGACGTCAATGCGCAGAGCGCTCGCGCCCGCTTTTCTGCGCAACGACTCCTGGCGCGACAGCAATCGCTAAACTTGAAATTCGGCTAACACTTAAGATTTGCTCACGTGTGGGAATAAGGACACATTATACCGTTTGTAAGCCTCGGAACGTCATCAACGCGCTCATTATGCAGATTCGTGACGTGGCGCCACCTCCTTCGCACCGTCACGAGCGCCGCCTAGTGACGCACGCGCTAGGCCACACCTTTAGTCAGCGAGATGGCTGCGACGAGACGTGTGCAATGGCGCACACATGAGACACATCTTTAGTAAGCCAGAACTGTGGAGCAGCCATGCCTTCAAGGACGCGTGCTTGTCTCGCACCTCGGAAAGTCGGGTTCGATACCCACCCAGACCTTTATGTACCAAATTGTATTTTCAAAGCCACTAATTTACTTTGTTTTCGGGAACTCCTCTGAGGAGGTCACTCCGAGCATATTTCGACGAGTTTTTATTACTCTTTGCGGCGTCGGCCATTTTTCGTCACGGCGCAGTTTCGCCAAGCTCAACTGCCAGCATAAACACTTAAGGTATTCGCTCTAAAAAAAAAAAATGAACACCCGGTATTATTTTTTCTACAGCCAGAGGTGACCGTTTCATGACGTCACGACACAGAAGGTGGTCACGTGGTAGCGGGATGACACGACGTTTTGGCACTCGCTAGGACTCGCTCTGTTGTTTCTTATGCCACCACTCGTTGCTTGGATCGAACGTCGAGTCTGCTCCCAGATGAACAACTTTTTTGCGTTATGACGTCACGACACAGTCGCTTACTTGGAAACGAAACTTGCTGTAGGAAAGCTATTATGTTCAATATTAAGGCAATACGAGGCCTGCCAGAATCTTTTTTTTTCTATGCTTTAGAAGCCGGTAACCTTCATTCAAGGCGATGAACGATGATGAGTCGAAAATATCACTTGAGTGCTCCTTTAAACGGCTCAATAAATCGTTAAACAGCCTTGCGCGAACGCACAGCCGCACCGTAGCCATGACCACCGAAATTCTGTACTATGGCAGTATTTCGGTAATTGATAATTGCCACATGAAGAACATACGGGAAAATTCCCGGAACGAGTGGTCTTCCTTTCCTTTAGCTTGCCGTTTCGGCCTCTGGGGCGGCGTGGCTTACCTGCGCGCGCGCGTGCCGTGCCGTGCAGCTTTCACCCGGAGTCCGAGGCGCAGTCTCCGTGGCACCGCGTCGACCCGCTGTCCAAGTCTTCCATCGCGCCCGTGGCCTTGGGCAAGGGCGAGACGCGCCGGCAGCTCATGGGCTACGGGGCCCTGGTCGTGACGGACGCGCTGCCTTCGGACACGGGCTTCTACCGGTGCATGTGGGCTGGCAGGGAGTACGCCACCTACCACCTCCAGGTGGTGGCCCGGGAGCCGTACTCCATGGTAAGTCGTCGTCGTCGTCACAAGTAGTAGTAGTAATAGTAGTAGTAGTAGTAGTAGTAGTAGTAGTAGTAGTAGTAGTAGTAGTAGTAGTAGTAAACGACTTTATTGGGGTCCTGATAAGCTAGGCGGGGGCCTGCTAGGTAGGTCCCTACCCAGCCGTTGGCTAGTCCCATGTCGGAACAGAGAGACCATGCCTCTCTGCTCGTTCATGGGCCCTCTGGACAGCCAGGAGCTGGACGTCTTGTTTCGGGTCTATGATGGCCTTCGTCCAGTCTTCTTCTAGGTTAAAATCCTGTAATACAGGATTGTAACACGTCGTCATCACAAGTATTTTTGTTAGTATACAATAATGGCGTAGCATCTAACATAAGTTCGTCAATCTGTCTTTTCGCAGACGATTATGTTATTTATGAGAAAATAACTTGCACGGCCGACGTCGCAGAACTACAATCTGATCTCTCAGGTTTAAAGGAATGGTGCAGTAATAGGCAAATGGAAATTAATCTCGAAAAAAACCAAGCACTTAAATTTAACTAACATGTCTTCTGCACGCTCAAACTCTAGACATTAGACCATGGACTGCAAGTGACCAAAGTTGGCTAGAAAAGAAGTTAGAGGCACGGACAGGCAGAAAGACAGACAACGGGAAGTGCGTAAAATATCCTAGGAATGCTAATCGCATTAAGAAGAGCAATTACTGCACAATGATATGTGGTCGCCCTCTTTGACAATTCACAATTCTCAAAATTCGATAACGATAACTGTAATAAGTAAAAGCACGTTCCGTCCGTAATGCTGTCACTGCTGCGATGGCCCAACGGCCTCGCAAGACTAAGCGTGTGTGTGTGTGTGTGTGCGTGCGTGTGCGTGTGCGTGTGCGTGTGCGCGTGCGTGCGTGCGTGCGTGCGTGCGCGCGTGTGTGTGTGTGTGTGTGTGTGTGTGTGTGTGTGTGTGTGTGTGTGTGTGTGTGTGTGTGTGTGTGCGCGCGTGCGTGCGTGCGTGCGTGCGTGCGTGCGTGTGCGTGTGTGTGTGTGTGTTATAGGTCACCATGATATGGCCTTCGATGCGCATTATAAAGGGGGGTAGATGCTTTCACACGTGATTTCCACAAGTGTTTCTTGTCGCAAGGTCTGGGAGAACGAGCACAACAGCACCGAGGAGCGAGCCGACGTCGCCGGTTTCCCGCTGGTCACGTGGCTCGAGTGTGTGTGTGTGTTATAGGTCACCATGATATGGCCTTCGATGCGCATTATAAAGGGGGGTAGATGCTTTCACACGTGATTTCCACAAGTGTTTCTTGTCGCAAGGTCTGGGAGAACGAGCACAACAGCACCGAGGAGCGAGCCGACGTCGCCGGTTTCCCGCTGGTCACGTGGCTCGAGTGGTCCGAGTGGAGCAGCTGCGACCGCTGCGGCTCCGTCGGCAGGCGCCGCCGAGCCGGCATCTGCACCGTCGGATACAAGGCGAGATTCGTGCTTTGCTGTGCTGCCTCATGCTTCCAAGCCTCTCTGTTCGAGCCAGTTTACCTGTGTTTCTGCACCGATAACCGCCGTCCAAGGTCTCTGTTAGAGCTAACCTGTTAGAGTCAACGTGTCTGTATTTTTACAGCATTAACGTAGTACTGACAGCACTCTACAATAGCTCACTGTAACTGGTATAGCTGTTTGAGCTTGTGTTTCTTTCTACAGCAATCTACCCATAATCAGAGAGCTCTCTGGCAATAGCTACACATCGTCCCCCTGTAGAGGTCTATCGCTGTAAAACAGTTCAGTTACAGTCACCTTGCATACGTTTCTTTCTGCCAAGAGAACCGTAGAACCGATAGCTTTTATATACATGCTATAGCGATAGCCGTAAACTGATAGCTTTCTGGCGATAGCTGCACATCGCCTGTAGAGGGCTGTCACTGTAAAACATTTCTGTTAGAGCCACCTTGCATGCGTGTCACTCCGCCAAGAGAACCGTAGAGCCGGTAGTTCTCTATATGCGCGATATATTCAGAAAGAACACTTTATGCGAAGATGTAGGGCAATTTAAGGGGCGATCTTTGGCATGGCGTTGCCGGCATCGTGCGTGGCCCCTAGTGCGACGAACTGAACACACGTAAACTGCGAAAAAGAGCACGTCGTCACGTCGCGGAGCGTTGTGCCTGCGGGGTTGACGCTTGCCGCTGTAAGTGAACACAGCGCGAACGTACTTGGAACACAAAAGATTCACACAGTCTGACGTTACTCAACACGCCTGTGCACTTTACCAACTTGAAGCCGACAAGCAAACGAGCGGGAAAAAAAATCAAATTGTGGGGTTTAACGACCCGAATCTGCACAGTGAGGGACGCGGTAGCGGGGTTCACCGGATTAATTTCGACTACCTGGGGTTCTTAAACGTGCATCTAAAGCTAAGCGCACAAGCGTTCTTGCATTTCTCCCCAATCAAAATACGGCTGTCACTGCCGGGATTCGAATCCGCGACCTCGTGCTCTGCGGAGCAACGCCATAGCCACTGAGGCACCACGCTGGGTGCGTGAGCGAAAAAGCATTGGGTTAATACAGACGAGCTGCACAGAATGAGATAAGAATGCACGGTCGGAAGGGTTTGTATCAAAAGTAGCGCTCGACATCGGCACACTTTCTTTAGCTTGGAGATGCATACTTACTTTGCGAAATGCATATGAAATTGTAGGAACAGTAGTGATCACCTGAGATAAACGTGAAGCATGAAATGAAGAGAGCGCATGGCCCGAAATTGTCATCAAGGCATTACCGCGTTGCACGAGACGCAAGGCGAATATATATATATATATATATATATATATATATATATATATATATATATATATATATATATATATATATATATATATATATATATATATATATATATATATATATATATATATATATATATTTTTTTTGCCGCGACATTATGCTGTTAGGGATGAGTATTGCCGAGAGGTTCGTGCCGAGCTCCAGTCAACCCGAATAATCCAGGATCACGTTGAAGATTGATATTTTAAAGGCAGGTCACTGTCGTAGCAAAAACCAGCGTTAAAGGGACACTAAAGGTTACTATTAAGTCAATGTGGACTGTCGAAATACCATCACAGAAACCTCGAAACGCTTGTTTCGTGCCAAGGAGAGACTTATTTTAAGAGAAAATGCGTTCTGAAGCGTCCGCGTACCTCTAGCGCAGCTCAAATCGCCCGTCCTCCGATCGAGGAGTACTGACATCATGGTCTCATAGTGACGTTGCGCCATCGGTGAGTAGAACGGCGACCGCAGACGGCGCCACGGCTTTTCTGCGCAAAACGCAAACGCGCGGCCAGAAACAGAGCCAAGACAGAGCCGACAGCAGGGCGAAAGCGGGAGTATGGTGGCTAGCGGAAGGAGAAACGAATTACGTCCCACATTACGTCCCACGGCACACGGAGAGTCCGTTTTCGTTAAACTATAGGCTGCGGCGAGCTCGCAGCGTGGTCGGCGTGGTCTGTGAGAAGTGACGAGCCTTTTCGCACTCGCAACAGGGCATAAAAATGTGCGAATCGACGCAAAACTCGGCCTAGAAACGTGCTTCGCCACAGCCAGGGCTCAATACGACCCAAGCTGGCATGACCCAGATGTCGTTTCCCGCACCGCCACCAGGCGCCGCTACTATACCTCAAACTCCAGCGCAAGACGCCCATAAGCTGGTACTTCATTCTATGACGCAAACTTCGACGCTCGTCGCAATGGACCCTGACACCGACAGATTGGCTCGCGATGGTGGGCTCAACTTCAGCGATTTGAGCACCGACGAGCGCGACCTGCTGCTGAGGGCTCGCACTGCTGGCGTCGTTGCGTACTACGACGGCGGCCTCGACACCGGCTCTCCGGAGCGGGAAAGCGACGAGGGCTTCCCACGACATCACATGGACGTGGCATTCTCGCTGCTTGTTCCAAATGAAAGTTTCGCGAGCCAGCAGAACCCTCACAGCACGACGCGATAACGAAAGTACTGAAACTCCAAAGCGTGCGCGGCGCAGAGTCGAGCGCGCAGAGTCGAGCGAAAGCGAAACCTTTCGAACACCCATATTACTGAAGGGTAACGTCAAAATGCTATTTTTTCTTACAATCGAATAGACGTAGACAAGTAGCATTTTTTTCCCTCTTATAATCGAATGAAATGATATTTTTAATACGAGTAGTTGAGTATTAGTAACACAAATTATGAGGAGTCCTTTCGTCATCGGGCTAGTACCGGGATGTCGCTGGGGGGTCTCAAATCGTGTCATACATTTACCTCAATTTCTCGGTTACTAAAGCTCTGTTCGCGATTAAATTGACGCCTTAGACGTTCTAGAACATTGCTCTACCACTTTAACTTGAGTTTCTGGTAACTTTAAGGAAAAAAAGTAATAAAGAAAAGAAATTTTTAAAAAGCAGCACGTTGACTCTGGCTTTTTTGCAAGCATACCCTTGCTGCGGCAGAGCCAGCTTCGCAGGCCAAGACGAAAAACGCGACTTTGTCGCTGCGTTCAGCCGCATATCGCGTTGTGCGCTCGTATTTTACGTCGCGCAAACGTAGGGGTGTCGAAAGAGCGCCCTCTGTGTCTCCCGCTTTCGTAGTTGTTCGTCCACTGCCCTGTTGGTTTGCGATATTAATATCCAGCGTGTTTTCGACAGCTTTACAGGGCTACGACAAACCACGAATGTGATCAGGGCAATGCTGCCGGTGCAGATATATCGTCACTACACATGCAAGGACAACCATTGTCGAAGCTTGGATAAGCTATACCAGCAGAGAAGCGGTCAACTGTGACATTCGCCCCCCCCCCCCACCCCCCCACCCCCAACACACACACACAAAAAAAAGAGGGGGAGGTTGACATGCCAAATCCACGATCTGATTATAAGGCATGCCGTAGTGGGAGACTCCGGATTAATTTTGACCACCTGGGGATCTTTAACGTGCACCTAATGCAATCGGCACCGCACTAAACTCACACGAAGCATAACCCTACCTTAACAGGATGCCACACGGTCGGAGTTAGGCTCGAGCTCTGTATCAGTTTCTAGGGCTTCAGCCAGCAGTCACATGCCATATGTGACATAAGAAGCCCTTGTAGCTATTTCATGTTACTCTAATACGCTTTTGTTGTTTCTTGCAGGGTGTCAACAGGACACTACCCAAGGAAGCAGCAATGATGACGCTTCTCTTAAACATTTTCCCGGAAGGCCTCCCCTGCCGGTCCGCCTTGATACCGGAAGTCATCTCGTCGGTGCTCAAAGACCACTGGAGTGTGCACATGATTGGCCTGTGCAGTGTACGTGTTATAGTGGGGCGATATTATATTTCTAAGATAACTATAGGTTGCGTCGCTAAGCACTTCTGACATGTAACCACGCGAATTCAAGCAACTTGCACGACAAGCTTCCGCAGAGTGAACGACATAACGTATGTTACAATCAACTTTCAAAAATTAACACCCCTATCACATTGTTTTTCAATCCGCAGTGCTGGGTCAAGAAATACGACGTCCTGCTGCTGACAAGGTCGCCGATTCGATTCCCTGTATGCAGCGGCCGCATTGCCACAAAAACAAACTGAAAAAAAAACGCTCGATAGCTCTCTATACTTATGGAACAAAACTTCAATGTATCCTGCTACAATTCACAAGAAGGCATGTCTGCATTTCAGAAAGGAGGAGGGGGAAGAAGGACAAGATGGTTATCTAGACTTTGCCCATTTGGTTACCCTACGGGTGAGAAGAGGGCTTGAGGAAAGAGGGAGACGGGGGTTCAGTTTAATTACGTGCACTACACAATGCGCAGCTTGTCTGTAGTGGAGCGCTCAAATCGGCTACTTTCAGGTTACAGCAGTAGAGCCCGTGCGGCTTCCTAGCCTGGTAAGGGATGATGTCAAGCTCAGGCTTCCGGATAAACAGCGCTTACACAAAGCCTACGAAAAAAAAAAAAAGAAGAGACACTCGCTTTGCACTGAGCTATGTGCTGCACCAACCGGTCCAAGTTTCTGCATTCCTGAAAGTGGTGTCAAGCTCCAAGGACATCGTAGCTTCGGTAGCAGCTAGGCCGGTCGTTCACTCTGCCGAAAAAAAAAAAAGAGGAAAGCTTACTTATCTGTGAAGACATCGCGGTGAAGGTGAACGGGAAAGTGAAGACGAACTCTTGAACCGCAGGAGCCCTGCGTCCGCGGCAAGGGCGTCGTGGTGGTGACGGACTCGTCGGGCCTCGTCGAGGAGGTCGTCGACAACAGCCGCGGCATCTTCTCTCTGCGCCAGAAGATTCTCGAGCTGCCCAAGAGAGTGCGGCGCAAAACGGTCAGCCGGGTGCGCGGCAGCGAGGTTCTCCTTTCCTGCTCAAGGCGAGTCCGCGCCTATCCTATACACCTACACAGTCGAACCTCGATACAACGAACATGGATATAACGAATTATCGGATATAACGAAGCGAACGTAAAAACTTTAGCACTAATATCAGTGTTAGCGGATACGTGCCTATAACGAATATAGGTCATAACGAAGGTACTTCTGTGTCAGATACGACTTCGTTGTAACGAAGTTCAACTGTACGCTCACTACACACCGAACGACTGAGATGACGTCCGCTGCAATGGTGATGAACGGTGTTGGCTCGGCATTCATTGTTGGGATGTCAGGAACTAGCGCGCGACTAAGGCCGCGTGACGGTCCGCAAAGCTAGACGTTGTGTCGTGGCGGTTATCGCGAGTGCGCCTGAAAATCAGCATGGGAACGCAGTCTCGATTCATTGCTCTCAGGACACCTGCCAAGCTGTCAACATCAAAATTAATAAAAAATCCCGTGAACATGACACAGGAAAAAAAGAGTGGGGGGGGGGGGGTGCACGCATTTTTCCTACTCTTGCCCCGAGGACAAGCCTTTTGTGATATACATGCGCGCTTTATTGACGACAGCATAAATTTATACGCAGAACACAATTACGCAGCAGCAAAATTGAAATGCAGAGACTGGGGAACAACACGCTTTCACTTTGTTGCCGATCTCGCCTGCTTCAAGAACTTGTCTGTATAAACTTGCTCGACGACTGAGAACGCGACAGCTTTCCACGGTTAAGGTGCGTTATGACACGACTCATGGAAGTTTGTAACGTTTGTTGCGATAGACCTACGGCCTTCAGCGCGACTGTGGTGCTACCACTTCCTTCTGCACGGCGCCTCGACGTTACTCTTTTTCATTCAGAAGCGCGCAACTTTTCTTGAGCATAAGACCAAGTGTACACGCACTCGTCGACACACCCGAATTCACGTGGGATACGATGCAGGCAGCGGTTCAACAGCAAATTCTACCAGTGGCGCAATGGCTCCGTGCTGCTCAACCCCATGGTCGTGTCTCAGCTGTCCGACGGCCGCGTCAAGATAGACCTCGCCAACAACCTGCACATACTCCGCGCGGAATTCTGGGACACGGGAATCTACAAGTACGGGCACGTTCATTGGCAGCGATTTACACCTCAGCCGCTTATATATGATAAAGTTTAGCCTGTATTATAGTAAATCAATAAGCTTCCGCAAATACCACACTTACCGCGAGAGGAGGCTCTGTAAGCGAGGAAAAAAACGCAAATACGAAAGTGGCGACGCCTCCTTCAGGTTCCGGCACTACACCGGCTGTCGTGACGTCATACATTTTGACCCGCGCCGTTTTGGCGCTGGAAAACGTTCTCGGAACTTGCGAATTTGAGTCTACGCTTTCATTGGAATGCAATGTGATCAGTTTATCGAGAAACAGTTTGCAACTCGAGATGGCCCCGTCAAAATTAATGACGTCACGGGTGCCTAGTGCGAGAACTTCAAGGTGGCGTCACCCACTGTCTTTTGTTTTTGTCTTTTCTGACTTTTTTTTTTGCTCACTAACTTTCGATTACGGTGAAGCTGAGCTTTTTGATGCTCCAGAAGTGGTAACTTATCAATCCAGTTGCAACTACTTAACATTTCGTGTCCCTCAAAAGCCCGCGCAATTCTTACTGCGGAGGGGGGGGGGGGTGATGGTGTTGACGTCAGAGTGGAACGTGTGTTGAGCGGTCTCAAACTTAGTCGAATATTCTGCTGCAGCTAAACCGAGCATAACACAGCAAATCTAAGCACATCAATGCCTCTTTCTTTCGCCGCAGCTGCTACGACGGCACATCTCTAGTCGCAACGGTCAAGCTGAAGATCACAAGACCAAGCGTGATGGCCAGGCTTCACGTATTCGCTTCGTACTTCAACGTTGCCGCCCTTAGCGGCGTCATAGTACTAGTAATGATTTCCATTGTACGAGGCTCCAAGGGATGACTTTTTCCCCTCTTATTTCTGCTGAGTATAGTAGGTCATTATAGTGTCCTCCGCTGGTCGATACCAGAATCATACTTTACGGGAGGCTCCTGCGAAGATTTACAGTGGCAAATCCTACAGCGTTGGCAAAAGAAAAAAATAAAAGCGAGAAAAGGCTGGCGTGCCACGTGCATGTTTATTGCGGCGTTCCTCCTCTCCCGGCCTCTCCTTCTCCTGGCGGGTATTCTCTGAGCGTCCACCTGTCGGACATGTCCATTTTGTCTGCCCTTGGTGTTCTCATCGGCTGGGCTGGGTACAAGCGCCCCCAGCCAATCAACAGTTCGGCAGCAGACGAAATGGACAGGTCCACCAAGTGGACACTTATAGAATACCCTTACAGAACAACAAAAATTAATATGTTCTAAAACAACACATTAGTAGCCGTTACCAGTGTGTTTATTTCTAAGGATTAAAAGTTGTGTCATTCACTACTGAGCCTACAAAAAAAGAACAGTTGCGTACAACTGCGGTCAAAAAACATCGAACTATATCCAAGTGCGAACGAAGCCTCTGTAAGAAGTCTCTCTGATTGCTATATCTCTGACTGCTATGTATGGAAGGGACTATAGAGCTACGTCAAGTTATAGTTTAGACATATTCATGGACATATTCACTAGCCATTGTGAGGACATTTAGTTAGAAAAAATATGTCATAAAATTGCAGCGCTATGGCTATAGCACTTGTCTCCAAGCCATACGCTTCTCGCCATTGTGAATACAATTAGAAAAAGCATCAAAATGTCGACGGCATTGCCAGGGAGCATCCAGGGCAGCCTCAACAAATTGGAGGGGGCGGCTCACCAATTCATAGAGTGACCGGATACACGGTAAATTTTGTAAGTGTGGAAGTTGCCGGCATGCTTCAGAAAAGGTGAGCACATGAAACACCTTGTAGCGTAATCAGCACCACAAATGGAGCGCGTGGAAACCGATTCTTCGTAGATTTCCTACGCACGTGGTGAAGGGCGCACCTTCGCCGGTTCAAATCTCGCGCCACATTGGTGGCATGCTGCGACTTGAATCCCGATAAATTTAAAGTGTACATAAATAGTAAGTAGAAGATATTAAATGTATGCTCTTCCAAAATCATAGCTGCGCATTGAAGTTTCTTGCGCTGCATTTATTACTTTAAATGACTATCGGTTTAGTCTGTGCAATATTAGAGTCCCATTAAATCAAAGGCTTCACAACAGATCATCTGGTTGGGGATTAACTTGGCACAAGAAATACACTAACCACAGTCAAAGTGAAAATTTTACTGTGGTTGTTACCTTGCTTGTGCTTCTGTAGGGTCATCTAAAATTAGAATTAAACCTCCCAGGATTGTAAACATGGTTAGTAGAGCTAACAGCAGCACATGCGAAGCTGAAACAAGACTTAACATTAAATGCTACACCTCTAGACCTAGACCTCTACAAGCCAGCTGAGCTACCAGCTGGCTTGTAGAGGTCTGGGTCTAGAGTACAGCTTACAAAAGAAGGCTACCAGCTGTGGACTTAGCTAGATAAAGTTGGAAGGGTAGATGTCTTCTAGCTAGCTGCGTGGTTCCTTGGGGTCGCATAAATTGAGGTCAGCTTTCACTTACTATATAAGCTAACACGCACGGTCACGCGCGCACAAGCAAAAATGGGGAGATCTCACTCAACGCCCACGAACACCCGCAGTCACAACGCAGCACGGAGGGAGCACCGCGTGCTGAGCGATCTGAACATTAGGTGCGAGGGAACACAGCGTGCATGAATCCACCAGCCATTAACATTCGCAGGTCGCCACGTACAGGCGCTGACAAAAGTGGTATACTCCACGCAGCGGGAGCCGGAGCAGGGGCTTTACGGCACACTGCATCGCGACGCCATCTACAGGCGGCTTCTGGGACCGAGGCAGCCAATGGGTGCCCTTTACTATCGGCAGGCATGTCTCGAGATGCTGCCTGTAGATGGCGTTGCGATGCAGTTTGCCGTTGCTCCGGCTCCCGCTGCGTGGAGTATACCACTTTTGTTGGCGCCTGTACATTTGCACCCGCCTCAGATTACCTCCAATATACGGCGTGCAGGCCACATATGCACTCAGTTGCGCGAACAGTCGTGAGCAGCCAATGCTGGGCTTGAAGAGGAGACGCGAAGAGACGCGGGCATTTGATCACGTGCCCTCCTACATTGGATGCGCGGGAAAGCTGCTTGCGTCCAGCCACCTAGTGTATCGAACCGTATTGTTACAATTTTGTTCACTCTGGAGCGAAAGTGAAACGAAAAATAAAATGGTTTTTCATTCCAGTTGGCCACCCTATCCTGGAGCTTTTTATCCATGCATTGCTTGCACATGTTCAATTTAGTTCAGTTTTATTACCTTAAAGGCCCCTTTCTGGGGGGCATTACATAAAGGGTTACATGTGGCTCAACTATGCTATATCTCATTGGTAAATACGCACCATCTACCATGACTTTAAACGTAGGAGCACCGTTAGTACGGTTTTCAGTGTATTGCATCAGGAGGCAGACTGCGTGCTGTGTTAATGTGACAATATTTAGAACACATCCGACGAACAGACTCGCCGGACTGTCATATGTGCAAACTACCTGTGACAGTAACGTACATATACTTGTAGCTTGTCTCCAGCATGACTTTGAATGGCAAGCATTCATCTTTTAGTTGGTGCCAATTAAGGACAGGTCGTTCAGTGAAAAAGTGCTGCTAGGACACTGAGCGAACATATCAATGAAACGAGTCCTCAAGGCTCTCTAGAATATTTGGTTAACAGAGGCCCAGATTCAAGGCTATGAACGGGTCTTTCCAACAAGAACGTGTGTCATCATTACTCCTGTTTCCTATTTTCCGTTTTTTCCTTTCTCCCTGAGCAACGTAGCAAGCTGCATGGCGCTTTGCATTTCCTAAATATATTCTCCTCTCTCTCGCCCTCAATAAAGCTTTGCTTCCCATAGATTCCAGCATTGATGTAGGGTCTGCATAACTTTTCCCTTCTTATTGATATGAGTAAATAAGGAGATATTGGCCCTGAAATATGGTGCTGGCTACTCCTTTTCACACTGGTGACACACACATCACATATAATCGCATTTTTTTCTAACTTCGTGCGGCCTGAAGAACAAGCAAGAGGTAATATTTCAGTGCAGCTTAGCAGCAGAAAATGAATTTGTGTTTTCCTGCAATTGCTCTTCGTTTATGCAAATGAACTTGAACTGGTTTGAACCGTCATCTTTTTACTCTAGGAGTTGCACCAGAACTAAACCATTTTTGGTGAACTGAAATGAAAGCCAGAATGAGAAAAGTTTCGATACGACACTCTGCAGCCACCGTCCCTTTTGGGCTCACCCTCGCATTTTTTCCCTCGCAACCACAATATATGGCACACAGGGCATGATGGTATTGCATTGAGACCTCATAAGGAATATCAAGGCGACGACGACAATGAAAATTTGCCTGGGGTGACCGTATAAGCGCCATAGTAAAAAAACAACAGGGAAACGTGCAGTTGTAATAATAATAATATTTGGGGTTTTACGTGCCAAAACCACTTTCTGATTATGAGGCACGCCGTAGTGGAGGACTCCGGAAATTTTGACCACCTGGGGTTCTTTAACGTGCACCTAAATCTAAGCACACGGGTGTTTTCGCATTTCGCCCCCATCGAAATGCGGCCGCCGTGGCCGGGATTCGATCCCGCGACCTCGTGCTCAGCAGCCCAACACCATAGCCACTGAGCAACCACGGCGGGTAAACGTGCAGTTGTCTACGAACAAATGCGTACACTAAGCTTACCCTGCTGCTGTCACTGCACCACCCTGCATGCAAGTTTTGTGAAGAAGTCAACCTCGAAATATCACTGTTCAGAACTTTGTTGCAATTTGTTTTCGTTACTTAGCGAAAACAAATTGTGTCGCTCTCTCTCACATTTACACACATACAAGCAAGTGCACGCGCACAAGAAGCACCCGGTCTTTTTTCTCATGTGGAACTTAAATAAAGAATACAACTTGGGAGCTTGGGTCTTGTGTTTTGTAAAGCCGTTTGGATATGCTATTTCTAAATTCCTACTAACTGGAACACCAATGCACTTTTTAGCAGGGCTTTGCAGATCAATACATCAAAAGTGGTGCTCTGTTTCAACTTCAAAATTTCAACATGTACCCTGAACTGAATGAATAAAAGAGTAATAAGCACATTTTAGACCACTAATCAAATAATTGTTGAAAATATTTTTGCTCTTAATCTTTGTTTAGCCACCTACCCTACCGGCAAAAAGTGCAGGGGCCTAAATATAAGACTCTTTTAAAGTTTTTCACAGTAAGGAAAAATACCCAGTGTACCTATACATTCAAGGGACGGGGTAGACACATAAAAGAGACAGAGAAAAACAATTGCCAGAGCATCTCAACTGCGCTCCCAACCAAACATTGGGGCATCCATGACCGGCTGCAAAAGCACAATTGCCTCTAATGCACAAAATTTTCAGCATCAAAGTTCGGGCTCGGCACCAGCAAACACGAAGTGCCTTGGCATTTGCACAGCAGTAATTGAATTCTCTGGCTTTACGTGCCAAAACCACAGTCTGATTATGAGGCACGCCGTAGCGGGGAACTCCACATTAATTTTGACCACCCGGTCTTTAACAAGCACCCGAATATAAGTACACAAGTGTTTGTGCTTTGACCCTATCGAAATATGGCCGTGATCGTGCCCATGACTTCAAGCTTAGCAGTGCAGCACCACAACCACCAAGCTAACCTGACAGCTATTGGACGGCATGCCAGCAATAAGTGAAAGTTTCAGGCGAGAAATTTCTGAGATGCTGTCAGTGACTTCTCTTCATATCATGCACAGATTTCGTTCTGCCATGTGACAATCTGTATTGTTTCTGCCTAGCTTTACACTCTCACACCTTCCCTGTCCATTCTTTCACTGACAAATGAATGTGCATCGATTCGGTGATGTCACTGGACCTCCATGCTGCAAGCAAGCTTTAAATTTATTACTTACCAGATTTCGGCAATAAAAATGTAGGCACCTAGAACCCAACCAAAACAGCATTGGACACAAGTGTTTATAGAACAGCTATAGAACTAGATTGGGCAGTTGTCAGTTGACATTGGCTTTCAACTTGTTACTGTTTGTAACTCACCACTTCCACAGTTCATTGACAAATGCTGAAGATAGCGTCTGTTCCTGTATTTCATATTTTGCTTTCCATGGAGGCTGCACACATGTGTATGTGGTGTGTGCAGAATTTGTTAAACTCAGAGTCCTTGTGACAGCAGGTTCAAGTTTATAAGGCACACAGTTTTGCTGATGTATGTGCTCTTGCTCATCAGTAATGACTTCAGGTGTATATTGAAAAATTAACACTACTGAGGCGAAGCTACTGCATGCCTTGGTGAGAGCTCCGCATTTGTTGCAGCATGGCATTATGATGCCATCTAGCATGCGCTCAACATATGGCGATTACTGCCTCCGAGATTTCAATGAACACAGTGTATTTTTTTCTGCCCTCCTAAATTCTTTTGCTTGTTTGTGCTTGATTACACATACGACAAGATGACATGAACCAATGCAAACATGATGTATAAATTACCACAGTAAAATTTTGCATAACCAGACATTTCGGAGGCACATGTAACACACAAAAGGACTCACACAACAGGCTTCACGAGCCAATGCAAACATAACTTGCTGTCACATATAAAAAAGGCTCAGCCTTTTCTCCTTCCTTCGCATTTTAAGTAAAGGAAGGTTTGTCTTCTCATAAAGCGAAAACGCCGAGTCTTGTCTTCAATACTTCATTTTCTCCAAGTATCAAAGACAAGACTCTGTGTCCCCATTTTATGAAACTACAAACCTTCCCTTACTTAATATGTGAAGGGAACAGAAACGGCTGAGCCTTTTTTAGAGTGTTATGAGCCCAGGGTGTCTACCAAATGGGAAGACCAAGAATTCTCAGGGATCTTGAGTAGTCTGAAAAAAGTCGGTGAAAACTCGGGCAATTTGTGTTTCAATCAAGGAAAATTAGCTGCAATTTTATTGAAACGGAACGAAAGTTGTGGTAATGTTGGCTCAAGTAACAGACAGGAATCGTAACAAATCGTCTTTGACGCCCTGTCGTCGGCTGGAGTAGTTGCCAATGCACAGTCAACGACCGACTTTTCGGACGGCTTTGAGGTACCACCACATACCCCACAGAGTCAATGTATTAGAAAGTCTTTAATTTCGGACACAAGAACCCTTCGCCGTCCGATTTTCCAGACTCTTTTTTCCATGACCACAGGTCCAAAACGCTATTAATCAAAGCCACCACTGCTGCCGTTTTGATTACCTCGCCGCCTCGAACCAGCGCTCTTGCACGCAGATCCGCTGGTAGCCGTAGCCACCACTACAGCGACACTAGGCCTAGCCGCTTCGACGTTCGCTATCAAGCTTCTTGCCGTTGGGTGTCGTGTTTTTCATTGAAAGAATTCGCTGCTGTCAGCAATGGCACCGTCTCCGCCTTTGTGATCCTCGCGATTGGCTTCGAAGCTCGGAAAGCACAGTGTGTTGCATAATGCCGGTTCCCGAAAGTCAGCCTCGTCTCTGTACAGAAATGTTACTTGGTGAAGCATACACAATGGTATTGCAGTGAAGCATAACAAGTGTGGGAAGGGGCTATTGCCACGGGGAACAGTATGTATACCTTAATTACGCACGCGTGCACCCGGTATCTTCCGTCACAGTACGAGCACCGATATGCCTAATAGGTGTACCGAAAGGCCTTCAGAGCTTTTTTGGTTTGAGCCCTTAAGGGCAGTAAAAGACATGCATTCATTTTTTCCAACTGGCTCACTTTTTGGACGTTTTTGAAGCCCCTAGGGAGTTAAAAAAAATCAGACGTAGACTGTGCAACTGACCAAGATGCTTCAAATGGTCCGTGGGGCGAACGAGCGGCAGAAGCAGGAGGACGAGAACAGAAAGGACCTACACATTGAGGTATGAATGGGAAAGGAAGCATGCTGCCGCCTCTTTGAAGGAGCTTGAGCTCAAAAAACAAAGTGTTGGCTGATGCTAAGACACAGGTGTCCCTCATCCAAACCAAAATAAACTCTTTAAAGCAGTGAAACAACAGTGAGGTGTCATGCACGGGCTGAGAGTATGTCAGGACAGCTGAGGTTGACTTGCGAGCTGTTGAGAGAGAGTCTCAATTGTGACAAAGATCGGGCCTCATACCATTGAGCTAGCTATCAGTTGATAGAAATAGCTCACATTTGAACATATTTGCTCCTGTATGCATCTCCTTTTTATTCATATTTGAGAAAGTCCGACTTGATTTGCAAATTTTTTCGAACGCATTTTATTTGCGGTGCATTTTACTAACCCCTCCCTTCTATTCTCTTTTTGAATAAAATAAACACTACTCCTTAGTATTAAATTGGATTAAGTTGATTCTTCTTAAAAATTTTTTTCGCATGCTTACTAGAGACTGACAGCATCGCACGACATTGTTTCAGCCCGTCTTGACATAAAACAGTTCTGCGTCACTCAGGGAATTTTGCAAAGGCATTCAAGGAAAATTGGAAAACTCTGGGAATTTAGAAATGTCAACTTGGTAGACACCCTGGAACCATATGGTACTGGTAGACAAGGAACGCTACGTAAACGAGACAATGCCACGGGTAGGAAGGAATAAATGTTGGAAGTATGTGAAAGAGGATAGATTTTCTAAGGACTGTTTTAAATATTCTTTCTTTTTGCAAACTGTGAGACAGTGGAATAAACTGCCGAAGAGTGTGGTAAGCACGACTGACTGCGAGCAGTTTCGGTCCCACCTTCAAGAATCCTCCTCTTAGTGGCGCGTGATTTCAGTCTTTCTGTTACCTTACATAGTACTGTGCTAAGTGCCACAAGCTGCTGCACCAGGTGTCGTGAATTGTTCTTAATACTGTTTGTGTATACCTGATCATACGCACTGCTTTGTGTTTATTGTTGTATAGCATGTAATACGTTATTATACTCACTCCTATCTTGGCCCTGTACAAGGCTTACGGTATACTAAAATATATAAATGAAAAAAGAAACAATGCATGGTGCTTTACAGAAGACAGGTACACAAATAGCTCCCTAACAAGTTTGACTTGCAAGCTGTAACTGAGAGACATAAAAACTAAAGCAAAAAATTAATTTTTCATAACCATACCAACCAATCAGATGCCTGATACCACCGAGTTATAATGGAACAGAGGACAGACCAGTAACACCGACAGTGGGTTAGTCACGTTTTACACTCATTGCAGTGCTACTCACAGGAAAGGGCAGCCCGAGAAAAACGTAAAAATAATTTATTGCCCAGATCCGGGCTCAGTCCTCGAAAGTGATCTGCCCAGGGCCGTGGTTCTTCATGTACCGCCGGTAACTTTTGTACCGGGCGCTTTCTGCAAGCTTGGCCTTCATCTCGTCCTCTTGCTTTTGCTTCCACACCTGGAAGAAACCACATGGAAGATGGCATAGTGTCATTTGCGCAAAGGTTGGCAGACTCACTCACGAGTACACTGACTCACACTCACTCCACACTCATGTCACAGGCGTAAGAGTGAGAGCGTTACAGCATTATTGAGTGATGAAGGGTGTGAGTAGACAGAGGTATGATTGGGGTGAGTGGAAGCAAATTTGATTGAACACGATTTAGAATAGAAGTGAGTGCCAGTTGACATGTCAACGGACGAGTGACAGTGACAGTGATTTTGAGTGGACGTAAATGGCTATAGGTGAGTTTAAATGTAAGTGATCAAGAACGCGACTGAGTGATGGTGTGTGTGAATGGGCATGAGTACGAATGCAAGTGAGTATATAGCCTGCATAAATATTAGTGAGTAACAGCGCATATTGCCGAACTATGCATTTTGCAGTGCCACATAATACAATCAAGAGGTGCATACGATAAGAACCCTGGTTATGGCAAGTTACTGTGTTTACTCAATTCTAATGCGCACTGTCCCTTTTTTTTTCCTTTTTCTCCCCAAGAAAATGGGCCCAAAAAGTACCTATATATTACAACTGCATACGAAACCGCATTGCAGTATTGGACAGCACTGATGACAGCATATCATAAGCGCCAATCAGCATCATCACCATTGTCATCATGACATGGCGACAGAATAAGATTTTGCATAGGCTGATGATGACAAGACACTGTATCAATAATGAAAGCTCATTTGTTATTTTATGTGCAAGGCTACTGGCAACAAAGCCCCATCACATGTTTTCAGCACTGTAAAAACTTGCATGCACTGCAAGATAAAGCGGCGAAGCGATTAGTTGAGGCATGGAATCACCATTCCATTCATGAATGTTGACGAGTGGTTCAATAAATCAGGAATATAAAACACAATGGACTGCACCTGAAAGAACATGCTGAGGTCTGTAGACAGCAATAAAGAGCAGTTTGAGTCTGAAGATTATCATAGCCAAGTATGAATAAACTTAAATTTTGTGAAGGTGCATTGTGCAGGCTTCATCCTTTTCCAACTGTGGGACATGCTACATTATTTTGCTATAAATTGGGTGTACATTAGATTTATTGCACCTAATTCTGTTACTTTGAATCCATAAAAACAGGATGCACATTAAGATAGGGTAAATACAAAGTTCGAAGCTGATTCTCAATGTACGGTAACTCCATACATGGAAACAAGGACATTAAATATGGCGACCTAGAAAGCAAACTAGGTGTTCCTTTTCAAACGGATGCACCATGTGCACGCACGAAGTGGGGGGAAAAAAAGGCAAGATGTGTGGCACCTTGAAGTTCTCGGAGATCCACAGCTCGTCGCGGAAGAAGCCCTGCCGGTCGCGCTCCTCGAGGGCATCCCACTGAGATTGGGAGAGCGCCATCTGGCGTCGGATGAGGTACTCCTTCTCGGGCTGGCCCAGCTCCTCGCCTCGCAGGTTGAACTTGACCAGCCAGCGGGCCTGCCACCAGAGGTAGCTGGCCAGCGTGTAGGGTAGCAGCACCAGCTGGACCCAGAGCACGTGCCGAACCGTCGGCTTGCTGTAGCCGCCCCGGATGTCCACCTGCTCCTCCAGGATGCGCTTGAGCGTGTTCTCCTCCTCCTCCTTTATCTCCTCCTACGAGTCGTGGCATCAATGCACTTGACAATGAGCAAATAATTTGGAGGCCCTTAGGAGCATAGTTTCCAACTAAACTTACTAAAGGGAACTCAGGCTACGACCATTTAGCTATGATGGGAATGATGAATAGTATACGGTATACTCCACCGAAATGTAACTTGAAGGGACAGAAAATAGAGTTCCCTTTATCAGAAGTTCCAGTTATGCGAAGGACACAAAAATTACGAAAAATTGTACTACTTCAAAAGGGTCGAGTGTTTTAATTTCACTGCAGTGAAAAAAAAAAAAAGGCTATTGCACTCCACTTGAAGTATCACAGCTTCTTTCGCACAAGGTATTTGTTCATGTGCTCTCCGTTTTTTACTGTCGCCCATAACAAGGCACAAAGGAACGAGAAAACTAGGCAATGTCAGCACTGCAGAGCAGCCGCTGATGTCACGACAGTGCAAATGACAGATATAGTGGACTTTCTTGGCTATTTGGTGTCACTATTTTAAATTCTTTTCAACCTAATACTGTTTCACATAAAGCGTGAAATCCGATGAGGCAGGTGCAGTTTCGGTTCCAGTTTCATTTAACCGAAGTTTGTTAACATAGTTCCTATGGGTGGCCAAACAAAGTTGGTACCCTCGTCCTGTTTGTCGCATTTATTGAGTTTACCATTTAAGCAAGACATCCACCCAATCATAGCAATTCCTATGAAGGAAACCCATACGGGTTCCTCAGTCAATAAATTCTCTTGCCTTTGCTTCAAGTTGTCGATAAATTCCACTTCGCCCTGCCATCTGCTAGCCGCCTGGTTAGCTCAGATGGTAGAGTGGCTAGCCCAGAAAGGCGGTGGTCCCGGGTTCGAGTCCTGGACCAGGATGAATTTTTCTTCAACTATGAGGCTTCTCTTTCGAGGAACCCGTATGGGTTTCCTTTGTAGCAATTGCTACGATTGGGTGGATGTCTCATTTTCCATTTTTTAGTTGTTTACGTTTTGTGCCACCTTCTGTGTTTGCTTGCTTACCAAATGATATGCAAACAAAGAACACATTTTCTGCTTCTGACAATGTTACTTGGTTATAAGAAGGATCATCGACACTCAAACAGCAGCACTAACATCTAATTTGCATACATGGCACCGCAAATATTTTAAGGGATACTACTATAATGGAATATGAAGTTAAGCTGTGTTAGTGAATTACCCTTCTGGAAGTTAGATGCGGCCACTCTTACTGCGAAAGGAGACTTGGTAAAACAATAAAAGAAGCAAAAATAAGAGGGGTGGCGACAACATTGCAAACCATGAGGTTGTCGTAACAGCTCACCATGGCATCATTTATTTTGAGTGTGCTAGTGGCTTGCCAAGTTGTTATCGGCAAAGATGAACATTGGAGCCTAAAGGAGCCAAAGACTAAACTTAAAGCTTAAAGTCACTCAACCACAGTGACCCAAACATGAAACAATACTACTTTGAAATCTGTTACTTTGCACTGGCATACCAGTGCTGGGGTTTCGGTAAGAAATTTAAAAAAGAAAGTGATCTAACCTTCACTTTCTCTTCTAATTGTCAACCTGCTGCCATCAAATTAACAAGAATGAAACTTTGTAAGAATACTTTATCTGTCTAAACTGATTAAGTGTCTCCCTCTAGTTCCCTTTAGGCAGCTATAGTTTGACCAATCTTTGCTTTCTTACATTCTCTCGGATAAATGCACTGTCTTGCAGAACAACTTTAAAGTGAGACAGAACAAAGACCACGCAGAGCATGATCTCCCGTCTTAAAGTTATTCTGCAAAACAGCATGTATGAACAATTGGCCCCGATCACAGCTCTGCTTGCTTCTTTACAGTCACAGAACAAAAAGCCCCATGAAAGTAATGTCCCCACACAAGTGAGATGTGCTTGAAAATTTGTGCAGCCACCACTGTGGACTCACTTTTCTTCTCCTGTCCTTTTTCTTGTTTGGGTTGAACAACCCTTCCTTTTTGGCAATCTCCATGGCCTGCAAGTTTGAAAGTTGATGAATAAAAAAAAGTTGGATCATCAGCTACACTATTGGTCATCCAATTGTCACCCATGAACAGAACTATGCAGGTAAAAGCTTCTGAAAAAAAAAAGAAAAAAAAAATTCCTCTATGTCTTGGCATGTAACCTGAAACTGAAAATTGCACTTTTGACTTGGAATGGCAAACATTCCAGCGCAAATGTTAGTTTCAGGTACGCAGTACAAGTTGCCTTTTTCTTTTTTTTTTCAGAACTGTATACTATTGATCAAAGGTGTACCACCATCAGCATAAATTAAGAAAAAAAAAAGCACTCAAAATATCAGAATGCCAGTTCCATGTATTTACATGAAAGTGGGATGTGCAATCACTTTGCAGCCGGTTCCTAAGCATGGAATAGTCCAAAATGAACCTTCTGGAGTCTCAATTAAGCCACTGCTACAAATGCAGCTGAATCTGGAAATGCGACACTGAATTCGGTTCATTTTCGACTCATTCACTCTTGAATGCACACTGATAGTACGCTGCTACAAGCAAAACCAGTTGGAAGGCAATGGTAAAGCCAGATGCGCAATACAAATACATATACATTATAGCAAATCTATCAGTCTCGGTATGTTGTCACATTACAGTAACAGTGAAAAAGCAGAAACACTATGAGAAAGTGTGAATAGAGAATCAAAGCGTTTGTTTGGCAAAACTTGTCCCCGGGAAAAAAGCGACACTGGCATGACAACAGCGGTGAGTACGGTCGTCGGCTGCTGAATGTAATCCCACTGACCAAGTCCATCTGCTACTTATACATGCGCAAGCACACATTTCAGAGCAAGTGCTAATGCTTGCATAGATTCGAGATTGTAAGACACTGTTCCCATCATACTTGCAATCTGACTAGATGTGCTTCAATATAGAAATGGCAATCAAGTTAACAAAACTTTCTGTACAGGAAGCACATCTTGTACAAAGTGATAATTTGATAATGGAGATGATACAGGGAAAGTGGTCACTGACAAAAAGTCAAACAATGCACTTGTGGCAACATACATGAACTGCCAGTGACATGTAACCATGCCACTGACAAACTGGCATTTTGTCTCAATGGCACCCTTTTATAAGTAAATATCTTCTGTGTAATTGAACTTCCCCTTCAGGCTCTGTGTGCACAATTGTGCATTAAAAGCAAAAGCACATATGAAAATATAAATATTTAAAACATGCCACATACTTCTTGAAATGCTTCTCATTGTACCTGTGCTGCAAGTCTGAATAATACCGTATGTCCCTGTAAAGCGGGCTCACTTTCTATTTCACAGTTCTACATCAGGAATTTTTTTCAAGTGGCTGGATAAGTTATTTCCAAGCACGCTTGATATAAAATGGTTGGTATCTGACATTCCTGCAGAGGATTTTCACATGCAGTCCACATTCAGTAAACTTGACAAAACTCCCAGCAGAATTTAAAATTAATTCATTCTGCAGTTGTGCACTTTTCACAACTGAAGATGCAAGAAATGTGGTGAAATTGAATGGTCAATGGACAGAAATAATTGGCACCTGATGAATGTTATGTGTGATAAACATATAAATGGTACATGGCAGCTAGTTCAGTACATCCAGGTAACATGACCTGGACAAAGAGCAAGGCACGGTAACTAGTACACTAGTAAAATCATTGGGAGTGCTATAGAAACCTCAGCCTTGAACCAACATTTCTCACAAGTGCATCTTCGTCAAGGCCCTGATGAGGTTAAGTCCCCTTGTGAAGATGTTGGCTCCAGACTGAAGTTTCCATTGTTTACCTTCTGTTGATCACTTCAGGTCTCTATCCACCTTTCTGTGCCCCCTTCGTCTCAATTAGATTCACTAGTAACACGGCATACCAAGTTAGCAAGCAGCACAAGCTATAGGTTTAAAACATCCCGGCAGAAACCATCCCAGGATCACTGTCGACATCAATGCCATTAGCATTGAAGCAGTGTAGCAACAAACCGTATTGCCGCTGCTGAAATGCGTCATGTATGAGGCACGCAGTACAGCCTGGCTCCTCTCGGGAGCTTCCCTCTGAACACGCTACACCATCTTTCCACACCACTACAAAGTCGGCGTGTGGTGCATGTATGAATATTACATATTCAGACAAGATTGTCTGACGTGAAAGAGGTTTAATGAAGATTGGCACATACCCGGTGTTATATACTGAGTAACCCAAGTTGGTCCGATGGTTGCTTTCGAACCCAGTTCCATCAGCACAGCAGCCCAATGCTCTACCCATTAGACCACGGACTACCCAGTCACCCAAGTTGGAGTAAGAGGTTAGACAAGGACAGAAAGGCAGACAGACAGAAAGGCAGGCATAAACACAAGCTGGGTGAAGTTCCCAAAGAATGATAATCACATTATAAAATGCTGACACTGTTTTTCTCCCCAGTATAATATAACAAGTTTTTACTGCTCCATCCTGTGGTACCACCAACATTCCCCGGTTCAATAGACTAAATTCCAACTGACTGCATATCCTGTGGCACTGGCCATGTTCAGCAACATTTTCATCATATACTACGCTGGCTATAGCAGTTCAGTGTCCATAATTGTCCGACATCTTTATCTGTACCTGCAGTAAATGAAATAAATGTTTCTTCGGAGTAACAGTGCAAATGACGTAGTCACACTAGGCACAAGTTAGCTATGGCTATTGCAAAGCCACTTAGCTTTTCACACACATGCAGACAGACAGATAGAGTGCTTTCACTTTGTGCCTAAATGTAATAATTAAGTATATGTGAACCATCTAAATTCTGATATGAACTGACCAAGCCTGCTTATAATCAAAGTACATGAGAGCTGAGAATTTTTTTCTTAATATATGATTTCTCCAAATATTCTAATACAGTAGAACCTCCAGGGAAAACACTTAAACGGAATCGCCATTCAGACAGAGCAACACCCTTACGATTAGTTGGTTTTAGTTGAAAAAAAAGAGACACCTTGCTAAACAGAAGAATGCTTTTTCAAACTCTGGGTAAACAGAACTATAAGTTAACAAAATGAAACTGAGTGCTCATTTCAGTAGCACTGCGACAGGCATTGCTGTTAGCGCTTTTCCTTTGTAGGTTTTCTCACCAGTTCCATAAACTTATCACTAAGGCAGCTTTTGCTGGTGTTTCTTGGTGCTGTAGTTAGTATGGCTCTATCGTGGCTTGGTGCGGCTTTTTTTTGTCAGCAATGTCGGTGAGCTGCGAGTTTGCTGGGCATTTCCGATGACTTCAAGAGTGGCTGGTTGCTTCACTAAGGTGGCAAGCTTTTCTTTCTGTAATTACGTTTTGCGCTACTAGCTCTAGTCAGTGGCTATGTGCAAGTACAGACTTTGTAAAAAGAAGCTTTCTAATCAGATCTGCCACACATATTATCTGCTATTGACAATAAAGTATCTGCCCCCTTACAAAAGTGCACCTTGTGTACCATTGAGCTAAATCTCTCAGCAAATGAAACTCCTGATAATGAAATTTATTTCCCTTAGTCCCTTGAGCTTTAATTTAACGAGAGTCCACTTTGTATAGTGTAACATATGTGATCACTATGACTGTTATAGCCCGACTGTCCTGAAAGATGGCCTGTGCATTAAAGCAGGTTCACTGACCATCAATCCGAAGCCAAGCAGTGACTGGCTTGTTGGCTGGCACCAAGTACTAACAGTAAATGAACTAGCAGCTATGGTAGCTTTTCACTCATTCACAAGTAGCCCAGCTGAATAAATTTCCAATAGCACCATGCGGCTTCAAAGACATATTGCCACCCTATCTCTTCATGTTTCTGGTTCTACTTTTCAAAGCAGGAAGACATTCGGCACTTGATTAGAAAATCTTATTATATTTAAACACCCCTATAATATGTAACACAATCCTAGCCCTCAACTTCCATAAGGTGCTAACCGGATTTAAACAGAATTCAGTGGCCAGTTGTTATACAACAAGTCCTGCAAAGGAAAAGAGAGAGAGAAACTCACTCTGAGCCTGTATTTAGGCACTGTGATGAGATGGTCGATGGCAGCATGATACCTGTGCCATGCACCATAATACTGCAAGAAAAGAAGTCACAGTCCATCAGCAACCATTACTGGCACCTCAATTTGCATCAAGGTACGTGTTCAGTGAAGGCTGTGTCAGGACCTTCATAAGAGTCTGAACAACCATTCATCCAATGCTAAAACACATCAGTTCTGGTTTACTTACCTTCTTAAATCTCAACTAGAATTGACCATATAGAAAACGTTGGGACTATACAATTTCTAAACAAATCTTGCAGTGAAGATTTTCTCACAGAACATCTCTCGACTGGAACCACTTTCCTGGATCCAGTTACCATCACTAACCACCAGATGTTTCATTTTGCTCCAACATTGTACACTGAGGAATTTATTTTCGTATACAACATCATATATTAAGATATTGAACAAATATAATATGTGCAAGTGGAATTTCACATGTTGCATTCAAAGGTTTAGTAAGATGCTTAACATCTACTGTCATGGACGAATAAAATGAGAACAAGTTAGGGCTAACCAGAACCACCTGTTCTGTCTCTGCCCAGGGAATGAGGGCTACTTGAGAGAGGATTCCAAGAGCTACCAAGCTATGAAAGCATCAAGCAGACAGTTATAGGTGTTGGCCCATGGATGTTAAGATCCAGATAGGTGCAATTTCTACATGAGGAGGGCCTCCACAACCTTAAGTACACATATATGCTGCAAGGTAAGCTGATCAGAGGAAAAAAAAAAAAAAAGAAAACCGGAAGCCATCTTTTCGTTATGACTTTCAAGTTTCGACCTTTCATGTGATGTCAGCATGATTTCAAGTTGCACACTTAGATTGGGCCTACACCATCTTTGGTGACTATATTACATAGTGGTGCGGAATTGCACTTTTGAGTTATTACCTCCCTGTCTGTGTTGTTTCATTTGTCCACAATACAGTCAAACCTCTGCTATAACAAAGTCGCATTCAGCATGAAAACACCTTCATTACATCCAATATTCGTTATAACCATATATCTGTTACATGCTGATTAACAGCGATAAATATTTTACATTTAGCACTTCATTATGATCTGGTAATTCATTATATCCCTGATTGTTATACCGAGGTCATACCGCTTTACTGTCATATGTCAAACGAGCAACACTAAATCAGTTTAGAGTGGTAGAGTTTAATTCATCTGGTGGGAAAAAAAATGTTAATTATTACTAGACCAAATGAAGGCAAAGACACTGATTTATTGAATTTCCGGCCGACACCTCTGTACCGGTACGTCAGTGTGACATATCAGATTTCAAGGTATCTTCTTGTATCTTGCTGTTTAGCACAGGTACAGTTTCCAAAGGTTGCTAGACTGAGTCTTCAATTTTTTTTTGAACACAATACAGTGCTACTTTACCAAGAAACAATTAAGTTGACTCGAGAACGCATTCTCAAAACTCGTGACATCACAGTAAGCTGGTGTGCAAATTACAGAGCAGTGTTGCCACCCCATCTCTCATCATTGTGTGTTTTAAGACTTACAAAGCCTCCTCCCAAGGTAACTGTGGCCATTTTGCTATCACAGAAGCATCATTTAATTATCATATTAGCACAACTAAGCCTGATGTGTCCTTTAGTGTCCCCTTGAGATCACATACCTTTAACATGAGCAAAAGTATCTCGGGCACATCACGGCAGCTAGAAGTGGCACGAACAAGATTACAATGACACTAACCTGTGTGTATGCATCTCTAGATGAGAAAACAGTTTTCAAGAAACCTCCGGATTGCAACAACAACGCCACACTGCCCGCCAACTGAGAACATTTGGAGAAAGCTAGGCACTATGCTACACATGCTTAAGTGTGCTCACTTTAGGTGCACTGAGCTGGGAGATGGCCTAACAGCACTTTGAAATTTTCAATGAGCTCTGCAGAAGCATTTACTATTACCATCACTATCATCATACAGGTAAACCCTTTGCGGTAAATTTTGCTAGAAATGCCTAGAGTAATGAAAAGGAGACATCATATTTTTGCTTTGTCAGGAAATTTCAACAAACACCTGATGGCTAAGTAAGTGGCCTCACTGATTAAGCAGGTAACATAAAACACTTTTATACTAAATGTGACAATTTACTGCCTTTCAGTATTTCTTTGTTGATGGTACCGAATTTCTGTCAGCCTATTTATGGTGGCCTAGTGGTACAATCGAATGGTTCTTTCTGAGCATTCTACAGCACTCTGTCAGAGCACTTTACATTCAGCTAATCTAAACTGCCCCGGCTACACTCTATTGGCCCATTTCAATTGCCTTGCATGGTGCAGCCGCACCCGACTTTTTTGTAGAAACGCCTTCAAGATCTGGCAAAGTTGAGTCAGATGACTGCCCCTTGCTTCCTTTTTTTTTTTTTTTTCACACCGCCGTGTCAACCCGAGTGGCTTGCTTTGTGCCTGCTTCCTGCATTTGCTCAGAGGTGGCTCTGGTGTGCCTGCTGTGGTATCAAGCTTCATTATGTTCTGGGAGCGCGTTGTACATTCAGCTCGTGTGGGAGCCCTCTGGCTTGGATTTCAAACGATTGCTGGTTATACCTACTCCAACAAGAGAATAGGGGCTATCAGTTAAATGTGAGTAAAGTGTTTAAAACCAAAGCAGACATACTTGTTCTGTTCAACATTGCACTTCAGGGGTTTTGAAATAGTCCTGTAAGCTGCAAAGATTGTGAACAGCTATATTTCAAGTGTGACCTGCTTTTTCAAACTCATCACAGGCACTCAGTAACAAAACACAAAAGACATCCAAGTGCACACATAGCTCTGTGACAAGCACCATAAAAGGTCCGCACCTGAACGGCTGAGATGACTGTGATTGTGACTGCGAGGACGACGCGAATGTCAACCTTAGGTGCCATGCGCTTGCGGTAGTACCGGTAATAATGCCTGTATATTGCCTCTGAAATATGAGCAGCATACATTGGATTACCACAAGGTACCATTGAATCACTTCAGATTTCACAGTTAACAGTTTCAGATTTCACAAGCTACAGAAATCAATCAAACAAATGGTGATTTGCAAGTACTGCAGTGTGACATTGCACGCCATGCCACATACTGTTGTGTAAGGTTATTTCACCTTTGTGTACGTGACACAACTATGTCAAGTGCATCAGCTACAGTGCTATACTTCCACACTCACTGATACCAGGTAATAAATTATTAAAAAGCCCTCAACCAGTCAATTATCACAGTTCAAGAGTGGCAAAGTTTGAGCGTTGTTTTCATTTTCCTCTTTGTTCAGGAATATGTTATGCATAGAGCTCACAAGTATATAGGTATTATTAGCTCCAGTGAATCTTGTTACATGATACAGCTGTTATGCTATAGTCACTCAGATTAATCAGACATAAAGATAGTAACATTCCAGCGAAGCTCGTTACAAAAAATAGTGCTGAAGATTCATATAAAAAATATATACTGTAAACAACTTAATTATGACAAGGACCTAAATACAGTATGCGGTTTTTGCAAACAGTCTAAATTTTATAGATATAAAAATTCAAGCAAGTTACTTTTGAAGTGACCACTTTGCTAAATTTAGCATCCACAGATGATTCAGACATTACAACATGCAATAAAATTTAGAACATTATCTCAGAAAAACAAGCCAGCTACAAAATAAATTCCAGAAATCCTAGTTGACTCGGAAAAACAAGCGATAATGTACGCTTGCCAGTGAGGACTGTACCAGCAGATAACAAGTGAACTATGTCAAAAATAAACATAAACAGGCAGCCTATGTATAAATGCTGCACATTTATATGGACACAAAAGCAATGTGCACTAAAAAGGAAATGCCTAAATTATTATTAAAGTCTTTCCCATTACACAAAGCAAGCATTTACAAAAAAATAAGAAAACAGTAGAAACCAGTCATACAGAAGTTAGAAAAATCTGCTTAGTACCTGGATTATCCAGCATGTCATCATAATCCTTTCGAGATTCATCATCCTTGAGAATCTGTAAGATATCACACCAATCAATGAAGAAAGCTGCACAGCAATGATGAGTTTGCATTCACAATTTGAAACCTTCACTGGCGAACTTTATTTTGGGCATATTTCTTTGTCAATGTATTTTCTATTTGTTTAATACAAAGCATTTTTTTTTAATGATTGAGAAGGAGAATCGTGTGGCTAGATTTTTTTTTATTCCCGACCATATACAGCCAAAACGTTTGATAGTCTGTTGGCTTTATATTGTCTTTACTGTTATTTTAGTTTCTGTAGTGAAGGCCTTTTTGCAAAACTGTTTCTGCAGGCCAAACTTTAAAATGATATGGCCACCTCATGCATGTGTATAGCAAATGAATTTTGTGTTTTTTATGTCCTGATAAGACTGATTAAAGTGACATGTGATCTCTGCATAGTATTGTTATCGCGATACTCCTGTTGGAGAGAAAGACCTCAGTGTGAATTACGGATCACATGAGGTTAGATAACCTTATGTTGAGATCGAAAGAAAAAAGTGGAGTTCGACAAATCATATTGTTACGTACATAGTAGTCCGTGTGACTATTAAGAGACGTGAGGAGAAGAGGCAGATGATGTGATGCTGTCATCAATCAGTGGTATCACTCTGTTTGATGTTATACAGCTACACAGTCTTCCTGCGTATGTATGTAGGTGTATATATATTCCCTGTAAATTGTCTTCCCCATAATATTTGATGGAGCCGTGGGGTAAACTCAGCACAACCAAGATCTGGATCTCTGCAGCGGACGTCATGTCTGTTCTGCTGCCATGGCTAAAAACACTGCCCAGTCTGCTCAGACAGCAACACAAGTTGTCCTCTCCTACCCGTTTGACCCGGGAACCTTCACCAGCACTGAATTTGTCAGCAACCACAACAGGTGGGATTCCACATTTATGCTAGCCAATGTTATATATATCCCGCAAGGAACTGCAAAGGTATGGTTTGAGACGCACAAATTCGACCTTACGACTTTGGCCACATGAAAAGAGAAGCCACGCAATCTTTTCAGAAAGCCTGTTGGATGCCTGTTCGCAGCCAAGAAAGAGCTAACGTCTTGTTCCCAGACGTCCAAAGAGTTGTATGTCTCGTACATGTAGGAAGTTCTGGCTCTTTGTCAACATTGCCGCAGACCACGCCCGACTTCGGTGCATTGAATTTGGCGCAGTGAAATTCACTCAACTATCACTCACCTCATAAGCAGTCGCTATAAGTGTGAAACGTTCGGCAGCCTTGGCCTTTGCCTCCTGGATCACAGAGAAGAGAAACAGAAGAGATTAAATGATCCATGCAGTACAAGGCACATCAATTAAACAGTCCAATTCCTTCCTGTCACAACTACACTTTGCAAAGCATAGGACATGAGGTCAAACAAAACACCAATGAAACAATGGCAGGGTGAAAGGAATGGTCACATGTTCACATCACACTCCAACATATTATGTAAAAACAGACTTTTTTCAGGATGTTTATGGGAAGTAACAACACAGTATCCAGTGCGTTTAGCAGTAATGTGCACTTGCTTCCACATCGCTCCTCAATGCAATATGTAACCTATTATGCAGTACCTTAATGCAGTATTTAAGGTACTAGTAAAGCAAACTGATGTTCTTATATACATCTAACAGAGTCTTCAGCTTACAGTGAATCCTTGTCGTCAAGGAAAAACAAACTTTCCTTAAGATATTTACTGGGAGTAATGACGTGGCCTCCAGTGCATTCAGCAGTAATGTGGGCACGGATCCACAACACTCCCCAATGTAATCTCTTATGCAATACCCTTAATGCTGTCTGACGTAGCAAAGTGAAGTGAAATGAGACAAGGTCAAGCAAAAGAACAATTTCCCCAGTATTTACGTAGGATATTTACTGTCAGCAGACATGCTGTCTCTTGTGCATTGGGCTGAAATGCCCATTGCTTTCCACATTACATCCAAAGTCAGCTGCAAGTGTAGCTAAACCTGAGTTTCCTGCTCAGAAGCTTGATCTGCGTTGCAGTGAATGCACAGGCAGGCCAAAATTTTCTTGCAATAAAGCTATCAATCACTCCTACTTTGCCCACTGGATGTCTGTCTTTGCTTGTCATCTCCTTCCATTGTTCAGCCTCCAGTGTGTTGTCACCTGTGGCCTCAATTCTCCCAAAGAACTAAAACAATGCCCGTTCCTCGATAAAGGAATAGAATAATGAGGTATTCTGCATACATGCATTTCCAACAGCGGTCCCCATGTGGTCAGAGCCTTCATGGGCATGTCCAGAAAGCTTACTACAGTTTGAGCTTTTGCAACGTACTGGGCATTTAATTAATCCTGCTGTTCTCAAACAGATGCTCATCAACAGAAAGCATGTGTGAAAGCATTTTTACGATTCAAAAGAACAATCTTCAGCAAAATATCCTACTATTCAGGAACTCTTCTGGTGGTCCTTCAGACATGAAAACCCAATTCAACCACATTCACATAAAGATAACTATAAAGCCTCATATAAGATGATTCACCAATGCAGGCTCCTCTATGCAAAAAGTGGTGTAGTGCAGCTACCTACAGGCAAAAGCTGTTTCTTTTTATTTTCCACAAAGTTTACACAGGCATGTCGGAAAACCAATCTATGTTCGCTTCGGTGCACAAATCTCTCATGAGATCTCACATTCTCATAACAGCTTTCTTTCACACATCACTACTTGTTGCTGCGCAAGTTGGCTCACCGATATAGCACCAATAAATGTTAAGCAATATAATGCAATGAACACAGAGGTCTAGCCTCGTATTATATCACAAGCCTAAATCGGCAATTCAATAAAGTTTTATTTTGCCACAACTAGGTTTGGACAACTAGGTTTAAGTGATGAAGAAAAAAAAGTGCCCAAGGTTACTAAAGTATGCCACATTAGTGGACATCCTCAGAAGGACAAATTAGCATATAATCTTGCTTTCAACAAAAGCAAACCAGATGTGATATCACGTTTGAAATGTACTAGTTTCAAACCAATGGTGATAAGAACAGTGCCATGCTTACTGCTAAAGACCACTCTCTCCTGTTCAGTTATGACGCAACAAATAAATTCAGTTCAGATAAGTCAGTGCAACATGCTCAAGGATAAACACCATGAAAGCACACACACAAAATGAGTGCATACACAGAGAATGGCTGTTGTTTCTGTACGCATGGCATGAGATACATTCTGCATGTACACGCTTCTCTTGTCAGCGCCTTCTCGTGCTCTAACCTCGAGTATGATGCCCAAACCTAGTGTGGACCAAAAAAAAAAAAAACTGCAGTAGCTTACCTGTGTCTTGTGCATGTCAGGGTGATACTTCCTTGCCAACTGTCGATAAGCCCTTGCCATTTCGGCCTACAAGAGAGTGCAGACCAGTACCCCCAATTTAGTCACATGCGCTAAATAGAAGAAAATGACACTAATAGCCCCGTGGCAAACGAAAACGTGTACTAACCTTGGATGTGTCTCTTGTAATGCCCAATACTGAAAGGATAAAGAGAACCAGTTAGGCATAGAAAACAAATGTGAAAAATAGAGCGCTTGTTCTGACTGTACAACCAACCAATTTGCATCGCTGGTAACATTCACTATATGTGAAATGGAGGCCAAACACTAGAACACATGCACAGGCATTTTGAAGAACACAGCGATAAATGTGAGTGCTTTTGATACATCTGATAAGGTACCCATGTATTAGCAAGAAATTATGAACCCAACAACTAAAACTAAGTTAAAAGCACTGATTCAACAACAATATGTAAATAGGGTGTTGGCTTCAACAAACCTGCAATTAGCAACTTTTTGAATACTGTGAGTAACATCAATGTAGTCAACCACAAAATAAAGTGAATTACTTTGATCATTCTGTGCAAGGGGAACAGTGAAAAAAAAAATACAACAGAGATGCAACAGAAGGTGTTCAATGAATCATAACTGCCTTCTGAAGCCTGCTTGCTGGTCATCATACAAGCTGATTCAGTGAAACAAGTCGCACAACAATGTGAATTTGGCTTCACAGTGCCTCTATATTCCAAATCAACATCTACCGAGTGCAAGGACATGGCTGAGGCCACTGACCAAATTGCTCGCCCTCTCTCTTCCCTCGAAACCCCACACACATCCTTTTCCACCACACAGTACAAAAATATCTTACAAAAGACCATTGCTCTGGTCACCCATGTGTGTCGTGATTAACAAAAATTGAGCCCCTCTATTTCCTTCCTCGTTCATATATATGTATGGGTGTGCGTGTGTGTATATAATATATACCAGGGAAAACAGTTTGTATGGACCACTGGAGGCTCGGGCCCCGTCCGAAAGAAAATCACGGCTACGTGCCTTCAGTCACTCATGTTCCTACTCGTTCACAAACACTCACTCGCATTTCACAGTCACCTCTATCCATGCTTACTGGCAACCAATCACGTTCATACTGGTGCCAATGCTCACTCACCTCCACTCAGGCTCGTCGACAGCCACTCATGTTCATACTCATGTCCACTGACTTTCGTTCCTATGTTAACTGGCACTCACTCTCGTTCACACACACATCCATTCACGCCCTTTGCCACTCGCTAATTGTGAAATGACTGTGAAAAGAGAATGAGTCCTCGTACTTGTGAGCACGCATGCCAAACTAAGGTCCAGGGACATAACCTGTACGAGAGAAAGTATGCAGAGATGCCAGGATATAGATGGCGTGTTTGCCCAAGGACAAACCAGTTCTACAAGAAACTTCTCCAGTTTCTCCGTGAAGAACTGCACACACTTATTTTGTTCCTCTGATATGCCGTTCCAATGCTTACGCAAAGGAAAAAAGAACTATATCTTGTCACATAGTGTGCAAGTTGATCGAGGTTTGAAAAGGAGAGGCTACAGCTAAATGTTCTGTTATGTGGGCATCCATAACCAAATAACTTGCCATGTTCTTTTCCTGGAAGCCAAAGCTGAGACCTTTCCGTCTCGTATATGCGCTGTTGCACTTCAATTTGCAGCAAAAAAAGACCGCTACAAATGTAAGCTTACTTTGTCCGCGGGCCGACCATGTGCAAGTTCTTCGGCGCGAAGGCCACAGGACAATCCTTTCGTGAACACAAACGCGATAACGACAGCAAATTAGAAAAAAAAATATGACGAGACAGTGACCGGTGTGCAACAAGAAAAGGTTGGCATGACATATAATGCGCAACTTCAAGACGACAACGCCGTCTCGAATATATGTGTTTTCGCTAGCCACTGTCGACATATCACACGCTGCGAGTTCTCAAAGGACCTCAAAGGGAAAGCCGGCTAAGTGAAGTCCACATTTAAATCGCCAGGACTTGCAAGTATGTGAGGTGTCGGCGCCGTTCTCACACGTGGTGATATATGCAGTTTCGTCCAAGCGAGGTCTGGCCGGTGCCAGTGTTTTGTCATTTTAGGGCGAAATAGCTCGATAACAGCGACACGCGATTGATCCCGCATGAGCTACAAGTGAATACTTATCGAAAACGAGTAACGGTGAGCTCTGACAAGCTCCGGAGCCACACATGCTGTCTTGACACATATGTTATGCAACAAGCGAAACTCGAAATCGGCGCCTATGTGCTTGTTTCACAGATACTTTCACAGCAACGGCAGTTTAGGCGTAAAGACAGCGCCTTTCCCGCTGCGTTGCCAATGAAGCGCTATGTCTTCCTCGTAAGATGTCACGTTCTACACTTTCGGCAGGTCACGGCGTGTGGAAACCACGTCGTCGGTTCCTCAGCGAACACGACCGTCCGCGGAGGTGCACGAGGGTAGTCACTCACCATCGTAACAGCTCTCCCTACCGCAGTAGAGACCATCGATAAAAGCGTGCGACGCGGTGACGCAGAACACAGTGAAGAACAAGAGCTGTAAAATCCGCCGGTGTCTTGGCATCCCGTCTCCTCACGGATCCGTCAGCATCACCTACGCGCGATGTTGAAGTGGCAGAAGAGCCCACAGAAATTGGATTGGATTCGCTTGGCTTGGCTTCCGCGCGCGGCATGAAGTTGCCTTGGTTGCTTGACCAAGGCGCGGAAAGTGATTCGAGCTAACATTCCTGGAGCGTTCGCTTTGCATTAATACTCACGCCCCGCTAATAATCCAATTTCTCGAAAAAACATTTATTGTATGTGCCCGTCCAAGTCTCCACAAGAGCTTTTTGGAGAGCAGTGTTTAAGTGACAAAAGTTAAACGAGCAACTAGCATATAAAGAGGAAGACATGCGACTGTCACTGACATTTCCAATGCCATTATAAAGCTATATGTCAGATAATACGGCAAGAAAGAGAGAGTCCACTAACGGCCAATTCCTTTTCTTCCAGTTCTTCACTTTTACGTGTTCCCTACCTTAAGCAGTAAAAACTTACAAAGAAAGCATGCCTATTTCACCTCGGAACATATAATTGCGTGGTGACCAAAGTATAGGTAGCAAGGCAAGATAATTGCAACAAAGCTTTCATAATTTGTATTTTGCAAGGCCACATGACACTTTGCAAGAGTCCGTGCTAATGTAGCACAACGTGGGATGCATATATGTAAGCTACGTTGATAAAGCAGCAATGGGATGATAAACACGAGCCACACAACGGGCAGCAGACATCTTGATGATGCGCAGTAGTGACTAATTGTTTAGCCCAAGTGCCGCGTAATGGCATTCGCTTCTCATTTCAGCCATTTTCAGCTGGCTGTGTATATGAGATGGCTGTGTACAGTTCCATGGGCAAGCCAACTGACAGCTCATGTCAAAGAGTAACCAGAAGGTGCCTTGAAGATCTTGGGCGCCATGCTTGTGGTGACACTTTTGAACCATGGAAGGCTCGGGAAATGAAAGCGGGGTGTCCACCGCGTTCTTTGCCTGTGCTTTGGCCTATAGCCTGGTGTCGCTGATGTTAGTTTTGTGCTTATGGGTGCCTTCACTCTTCTTTTGATCATGGCTTTGATGTGGCTGTACAAACTGGCAGCTGTAATAAAGAACATGACATACACTGTACAAAGAATGTCGATACAGTATAGTAAAACTGGTAAGCACTCACAACATCACAACTTGCAATTATTATGACTTTCAGATATATATAATTTGCACATTTGAAGCATTCTACTTTTCTGCTGGTACAGAATATCACACCTGACATAACACATTGTATCTGTAAGTACATGCACTGTACATAAGTACAGTAAATGTTTCTTCCCTGGGTTCGAAGTTGTAAGAAAGGCAGTCAAATTCATAGCCTATACCTAGAGTAACTATAGTTTTCTTCATTCGTGGTCATTAAGTTAGATAACTGTTGGCCCACATTCAGGCTGACTTGCAAAATAAGAGTAATAATTGGTATAGCAAAGAGTAGGAGACATCTGGTGCATCACGGATCTTGGTATGGTTAAAGGGACTGACAACTGGCCAGAATGTCTTGTGAAATGTTGGTGGAAATGAAGTGACCCTGATTTATAGTCGTAGAATCTGGCACTTTTTGTGATTTCAGCAGGAACTTTAAGTGTAAATTGGCAAAGAAAGTCTAAAAACCCAGAAAGTTGTACAATCTTGCAGTGAAATCTTGACACTTCAGACGTAGTATATGAGACTACTGTAATTAAGTTGGCTATTATCAAGTATCGCACAGTTATTGCTTAAACTTGCAGTTTATATACTATTATAGACGCTTACGCTTTATTCTATGCATATTACGAAGTAAAAAAAGTCGACACCAGCAAGGGCACACAAGTCCCACAATGCATGGCGGCACATGTGTGAGTAATTGGGTACTCTCACTCTGGGTACAACTCTGGGTACTTAAGTACCCAGAGTTGTGTAGTCTCCCTGTGAGATACAAAATGCTGTCGACTCATTGTGCTGTAAATGGGTGCCAGGACTACAATATTAACGCGTGCGTAGCTACGGGAGACTGAACTGCGTATCACATGTAAAAGCGTCGTCTTACTTTCAAGAACTTAACTTGGCTTGGTTAAAAACACTCTTGGCTGGTTAATGATCAATGAAGCACATTTCTGATTTACACAATACACTATAGGAAAAACATGCAGATGTATTTAGCAGATGTATACTATTTCTAATCCATGAAATCTTGCGGGTGTCTATATGCGTGTGATTAGCCATGTAATGGACCACCAAGGCAATATTGCACAAGAAAGTGACAACCTTTTTTTTGACATTGAAAACCATAGTTCCTGCCATCCAACATATACAGTAACATATACACATACAGGTAAGTTTCATTACCTTCCACCTTGTCCCGCCTGGCATCTGGTGACACTTCATCGATAGACAGGATGTCCTCCTGTGCAAAGTGCAGCCGCAAGTAGGCTATGCCAATGCCTGTGACAGCCAAGTTTACGATGCAGGCCACTGTGAGAATGAGCACCATCAGCTTCTGGTTGCGTTTCTTGGTGTGTAGGTCCTGGATGAAGCCAGGATCACCTATTTCCACATCCGAGAAGGCTGGCCTTTGGAGACCACACCGGCAGAACCCTGCACAACCAGGCTTTATGAATACAATGGCTGATTTTAGGTGGGAGCCTAAATAATCTGAAATGATCGTAAAGCATTAAAATAATCCTGAACAATCCCACCATGCAAGAGCATGTCTCAAGCGTGGTGTGGATTCGAGCTATCAGATGCACATCAATTTATTCCATCGAAACATTAAAAAAATGGCTGTGGCTTAGGTAAGGTTAAGCCCAGGATGCGAAGCATACTAGCCTTTATTTTAGTTGTTGAACCACTGTTTAGCCTGGTGAACTGCTGTTGCTTGGCTATATTTGGTTCGGCTAGACGAAGAAACAACTCATGCATTACTTCTTCGCCTTCAAGAGTGGAACGCGACAGCGTTCCCGTCGACCCGCCAAGGGGTGTAAGACAATGGGCTACAGGGCAGCGACTACGCGCCCCGCATTGGACGCGGTGAGCGTCGAGCAAAGCAGCGTTCGGCGCGGCAACGAAATGTGCGCCTGAGCAAGAGACGCACGCCTTAGAAACAGCGCGTTTCTAAGGCAACACCGCATTCACTAGAGGCGCTTTTGTACCGCTTTGAAGCGTTGTACTCGTGGCTCAGTGGTAGCGTCTCCGTCCCACACTCCGGAGACCCTGGTTCGATTCCCACCCAGCCCGTCTTGCAAGAGTTGAGCCAAAGCCACTTCTCCTCTGTCGTGACGTCACGGTGTCACGTGATTTCATGGTCACCGCCGCGCCTGAGGAGCTGGGTTGAGCCCTCGTAATATGCTTCGCATAAAAAGGATAGTAGAAAAATTCAGCAGAACCCATCTCACGATGACTGTCAACAGTAATGTGTTTAGTCCAGCGACACAACATATTGTCGCTGTTGAAATTGGTTACGTATGAGGTATGTACTGCAGCGGTACTCCTCTTTCATGCTTCCCTAAGAACACTCGACGCCCCCACCCCCTCCCCCATCTAGAGGTGCCACCGCAAATCACACGCCTCCAAAATGCATGGCTTGCCAGTGTGTACGAACGCTTAGACACGTATCATGCAGCAACCGGGCTGTTCTCTTGTGCTTCTTTCTGGACAGGCTGTGCTAGTGGCTCTGCCGAGAAGTCTGCACATGGCCTCCGAGGTGAGAAACGTGGCACGCCGCGATGCCTAAAAATGCTGAGAATTGTTCCCTCACTTGCTGCACACCCAGCGGCTCACGCTAAGTGACTCAAGTTCGCCAGAGCTTCGTTGAAGAGTGGCAAATACCCAGTGCATTTATGACACAGCCGGCTATACGGCTATAGTGTCAGGTTGATGTCCTCGAGCAACCCTTGTGATACAGGGTCGGCTCCGCTTGGCATCAGAGAAATTTAAGAGCTTTTTTTCGTCATCATAGAGCGGCGAATTCCTAGTGACACATACCTAGTTACCCAAGTTGTAGTCAAAGACTCATTGAAGCACAGCATGCAGCTACTGGCACATTGCCAGTGGAGACCCTAGTTGGTCTGACCTTGGTTTCGAACCCTGTTCGAAACCAAGGTCAGAAAAAAGCACAGCAGGCGGATGAAAGCACAGCAGGCTGATGTGCTGCATGCACACACACATGCACAAGCTTGCACACACACGCACACACGTAAACACAAATGCTAATGCTATAAAAAGTGTCCTTCAGTTTTTGTGTTGGCCATTGGCATGGCACTGGTGTAACATTGGAATAACAATTTCTTTGTGTTGAGACATATAACCCATATTCAGGCCCCAGCACACGGTACTGGGACTAAAACATTTTCTTAAACTCATTGCGCTGCAAGCTGCATATGGAAGGGAGTGCAGTTAAAATAGTATGAAACACGAGAAACTTACAGAAAATAAAAACAATTCGAGTCCAACTGATAAATTCTCACAGCATTCACATCTTTTTCTACAATAAGCACCAATGTTCTTGTCAAGCTCTTCTTAAAGCAATGAGTACATTGACACAAACTATTAAATCAAAACACCGTAATTTCTTTTCTTTAATGCGAAAGCAGCACAATGCAGCTCTTTGATTTATGCATTCAGCTCATAAAAACAATGCATTTCTTCTCTATGTCAACATAAGGACTTCCATTATGCCAGACTGCAAAGACTAGAGGCAGCCGCCACAGACTCACTTTTAAAGTGTACCCCTGGATTGTCTACACTGACTGTCAGTGCCGAAGCTGCTTTGGCAGCGTTCAGAGACGAGCCCAGCACTAGGCGACAGTCATCCTGCGTAATCAAAATGATGCTAGTCAGGGCAAACATGTCAAGAACATTGGAAACACCAGCGTCAGGCCAAATGATCTGTAGAAGAAGCAGATATATAAGCACACGTGGCAAATGCTGCACAAGCTCTGGCTTTGCAAGAAATCGTCATTCTTTAGGTTCCGAATTCTAGCAGAACTGATAGTTGGGCGAATTGGTACGAATTCATAGTAAAATAAATTTGCGCACTAAATATTTTACCAAATTCTAGTCCCAGAGTCACAAGTTTACAATGCACCAAAACACAGACAGAATGAGAGGATGCAAGATAATCTTGCAACAAATGGTTTACTTGACTCCTATGCACGCATAAATGCTTACCATGTCATAGCAACAAGGTCAGACTTTAATCCAACTGGCGAGTTGTGAAGTACAAAACACATCTGAATCAACTTTTATTCAGCAAGCTCATAATATCAACTGCAACGACCTTCAGGAATGTTTCCTTACCATCCAGGCAATCTCCAAAATCACCTTTAAAGAGGTTTCTAAGAATCTCAGCTGAATTTGCTGTTAAATTGTGCATTTACGAAGAAGTTGTATACAGTCCTTTCAGTTGAATGGCACACATTTTACATTTCTCTCACTGGTGCACTGTGACATAAATGTCCCATTAACATAAGATTTGCAAGCTGCTATATCATAATTTTGCAACCTTGAGAAGGATTTATCTGAAAGGTTTTACTAGGGCATTCAGATTTCATCACAATCAGTTCATCAGGTCAACAATTATGGTTTGTTCAAAAAAGCAAGGAACTCACTTTTTGTTCATTCCGAAGTATAGTCCCAGAAAAAAAATCTTTGTACACATTTCTTTTATGTTCATTTTTCACTTATTCCTCCCTTGGTTCTCAAGCCATACAATTAGTTCTGCCTTTTTTGTTGATATCTGCTCCTTAGTTTTATTGTGTGCTTATTAAGTTATCGAAATATGTCAAACCAGTGAATGCTAAATGTGTTCAAATAATGTTCTTTTGTGTGCAGGTCATCCTGACGGTTCTTAACTTCTGGACTTCCAGCAAAGCATTAATTATAAATCAATACCATCATAACTCCATCAAAATTTTCTGTGCTTTTCTGTACAACTAATAGTGAATAAACTTGAACCTGAACTTTGAGTACATGTCAAAATGTACATGTAGTGATTTTGCTACTCATACAAATCCAGCCAGAAATCCTGAGTCAATGAGAACAAATATCAAATGAAGGAAATGCTAGAGACATTTCAAGGCAGCACTGTAAAATCTACACACCCCAAACTCACAGTACACTCTAAGAAAAGTTTGCACCCTTTGGGGGTCTAATCTTGTCCCCATCAAACAATAATCGTCACTTATATTGCGTGCTGTTCCCTTCCTTAATGCTGCATGCCTGGCACTTCCAGATCACAAACAGCATGCACATTACCTGCATGGCATAGCATTCTTGACAGGAAAGTAGCTAGTGCAATGACAAGAAAGGAAACTCAAGCAAGACAGATAAGAATTATTCTTGTGGGATAATGATATGCCAAAAAGGGTGCAAACTCTTTTTCTTCTTTTATTTATTTATTAATTAATTTTTTAAAGTGCATGGTGTGTTGCGATTTCACTGTGCTACCACACTGAAGTTTAAGATGGATGCACATGATTTAACGGCAAAGAAACATACTCACCGCAGGGGCCACCATCGGGTCTTCAACTTCCATGTTCGTGGCCGGTGAGGCTGCAGCGCGACAACGCACTCTCCAAGGCCTACGCCATTGTGGCTTGCAACGCACGCTGCCGTGAAGCACACACCATGGCTGGTGAGGCCATTGTTGTTTTCCTCTCAACACGTGGGTCATACCCACTATGGGGGATTGGCCAATACTTCGGTGGGTAAAGCTAAGGACCACAGAAGTAAAGCTAAGGACCACAGAAGTTACATTTAACTTGCGAATTTGTAAGAAAGGATAAGTTCGTTGCTACAGATGCATGAAACTGAGTGATGTAGCCCAAATTGAAATGCACCGAAAGAAACAAAGAAAAATAATAAAGGAAGCAAATTTTAACTGGACTTTCACTTGGAATCAATAATAAAATCCTGGATGGTGGTGCACATTTCTGTGCCTCTACCCAAGTGTTGAAACTTCGAATGAAAGGATAACGAGAATTGTCAGATCCAGGCCACTTTTGCAAAAGAGAATTTAAAAGATTCTTTTTCTCGATACAGTGAAGCAGTGGTGTGGCAAAAAAAAAGTGATTTATTGTTTTCTCCACATTACAGAAAGTGCATCGAATTTCCAGGCACCGAACCAGACCTGCATGGGTGAATATTCAGAGAGAAAATCCAAAAGAATTATTTCGTGAGGGATGCTTCAAGCTTTGGCTTGGGTTTGGTGCTTGGGGTTATAGCTCAACTCACTACAGGGAATAGGCCATGAATAAGACGGTGTAGAATAAAAAATATTTTTTTTGAAAATTAAAGATACTAGAGATAATTGCCTTCACCCGGCAATCTCCTTTCCTTCGTAGCACATTCCAACAATAATACAATACACACTTCCTGCATGAAAAATGTCCACCTCTAGAACATTGCATCTGGCCTTAAAGTTAGGACTCCATTATTTAGAAGCAGACTACAAAAAAAAAAAGAAAGTAAGTAATCCAATTTGTAGGTGTCCGAAATGGTGACAAAGTATCTGAAGAAAAAGAAGGCAATGTTTGCCTTTAAGCATAGGTTACCTTATGTATTAATGTTTTACTATTTTAATGACTCTTCTTTGTATTTCCCATTATTTATTGCTCTATTGAGTTCTATATTTATATAATTTGTACACAAAATTTGTAAAACTTCCTTTGTCATTTCTTTCCTTTGCATTCTGTCAAGTTTTTTATAGCTTCTTTCTTATGCTCTTGCTAGGCTCACCACTCATTTACATATTCTTTTTCTTTAACAGTCTTCTTACTTTGTATTTATGTACATGTTTATTCCTACAACTTCCAGTTAAATTGTTGTCCATCATTCGTAGTGGGTTTGTACTATTACCGAAGGATGATAACAACCAAATAATAAATAATAACCAAGTAATTTTGCTATAACCAAAAAAGCAGAGTGTGTCGTGAGACAAAAAAAGAAAAACCAGTTCCACAAGATTTAAGTGACTACAACAAAATGTTTTTTGAAGCTGACGAAAACAGTTTTTAGAGACACAAGTTGCAAGTATACGTAGTGGTGGTCACAGAAAGATGAAATATGTGCCGCAGTTTCAGAAGGAAGAACCCACTGTTATTTTGAGAAGTGACAACTTCCTATGTTGAATGACGATATGTGGCATTTAATGGTGCAAGGGCCAGAAATGGCCAAAGAGCATCATTATATGCTCAATGACTGAAAGGCTGAGTTGAATAGCGTTCCCCTTCGTTTTGTATGATCAATGGTGACAACAAAGGTGAATTCTCTTTTCAACTCAGCTGAAAATATCAACATATAAAAATACATCAGAATGGTAAACTGGGCAAACTGGCAACAGCTGTATGCACAGTTGGCTAATTCCTACATGTGAATTTCACCATAACAATGATGAACTAATGGTTAGGTAGGCAATGGAAAGTGAACTCAAATAATGAGGCAAAAGTCAGTTCAGATCATTTAATGATATGCAAGTCATCTTTATTTTTATCAAAAAGGTACAATAACACGTTGTCCACCGTGATGTAAATTGACTTGTAGAAAGAAACTCTCGCCAAGCTTAATGTCACAAAAGCCCTGCAAAAACTCTTGTAGTTAAGAGTTATACTAATGCTTAGTACAATAAAAACCTAAGTATAGTGCAGAAACATAATAAAATTCCCTGCATTATCATCTTGCAGGAAATCTCACATTATTGTTCAATGAACATGGAAATAAAAGACTAAGAATCAGCTATGCAGCCCAGAAAGAACATCTACTAAGTAGCACTTTCTACTATGCAGCTAATACTGTTATACTGTTAAATTTATCACCAGGTAGAATCAACCATGAGTTTTATCAGTAAGGACACTGAGGGAAAATGCAGCACCTGGTGTCTGTATGTGCCACTGTTATTACAGTTCAGCCAACAAAGAAAACAATGGGCATTAGATAGATTTGCCTAACCTTCAACCTTCTAGCTCTTGACTGCTTATGTGGTGTAAGTGTTGCTCACCAAACATAATTTACACTCAGTGACAGGCATGGTCAAAAGAATTACAATTTATTTACGAGCTAAAGATTACGCAATAAAATGACATAGTTGCGAATGTGAAATACTAAATTTTTTGTTTACCAATGACAAACCATTGATGCCGCATGTCACCATATATGTGTTGCTATTGCATTACATATACTCTGTAGGCTAGCTGGCAAATTTTACTTTCAACAGCACCATATGTGAAAGCTTCACTTTTTGAAAAGATATCCAAGTTGGCATTTTCTTCTTCTTTCAATTATTTAAAGAGAAAGAGGTAGCAGAAAAGTGATTTGTCATCTGTATACTAACCAAAAACAGGGGAAGAACTGTTCCAAAGAATCATTGTGAGGCTAGCAAGCAACACAACAGAATAATAAAGGACAATAAAAGAAGCTCCAATGTGCTTTCCCAATGAATCCATGACAAATCACAGAAAGACCTACATGCTACCCACCTTTTCAGTGGTGGTTAACCAACTGCAACTCCAGGTTTCCCTTTAGCAATTAAAATCTACGGACTGGCGGAAACATTTACATTCCATTTTCCTGAATTTATGGCTGCAATGTATCCATGCATTCTGTAATACGCCTAGCTTCAAGCTAAGATTAAAGTATCAAACACGTCAAATGGAACAGACACCTATGCACCATTCAACTACCTCTGCTGGCTATTCTTTCCCTTCGAAGTTCTTTGTCTACCTCCCACCTTCACCTTGGACAATGTGATATTGCTGAAGAAAGGAGGTTGGCTAAGTACACAGCAGGGAAACTATTTTTGCTTACATTAAATGGACCCTGGCTTAATTAGTATACATTGAGCCAATTATAATATTACCTGGTCACTTGTTGCATTTCTTTGGAATCGTGGGTATTCCCATTTTGTCATGATCATTCCAAAAATGATGATTTGATACCTACCCTCACACACGCTCAAGATGCTAGGTTTCCAGGACAGGTACTAAGTTCATGCTGATGCCTGATCATTGTCAAACATGAGAAAGCCCACCTAAAAGCTGTCATCACCATTACACAGAGCAATGGAGCATCATAATTAATCGCAGTGACCAGATTCCATACCATTTTTCCTCATCCTTCCTTAAAGAAATCCAGCCATCTTTCAAAATACATTTAGAAATAAAATGTGAGGCGCATATCTTTAGTCCAAACAAACTGGGATTTTACATAAAATGTTTGGATGTAGCATTCAGTTAGTTTCAGGTCATCTTGAGACAAGCCACACTGATTACTCAGGTTTGCTTTGAGAAACATGCTCACATACTGGCCTGAATTTACCTGGTAAGCCTTAATAGTATGAACGATAATGACAGTTGTTGAGATGTAAGCTAATCTTAGGTGGCAGTGCACTTTCCCAATGGTGGCAGGCAACCTTGTAGTAAAAGTGGATCAGGGAAGTCAAGGAGGTGTTTTGGAAGAAGCATGTAACTAAAGCCTTCTATGGTTGCTTGCAATGACACCTGCACCTTTGTAATTCTTGTTTTGTAACAGACTGCATTTCTTCGTAGATTTGGGCATTCTTTAAAAGAGTCATCAGAATTCATAAAATACACAATAGTATCCCTCCTTTCTCTCCTATTATGTTGCGACGGTCTCCAAGTTGAAAGTCTAATGTCTTTTGATAGGCGAGAGAAATGACGCAATAACGTTGAGGTTTGTAAGTGGAAGCTTGAAGGAATGAGTGGGCAAGAGTAAGTGTGATGACCGTCAACCCTAGTCCTTCTTTGGTCTTGATGCTCCCATTTTCGCACTGAAGTTCATTCCCAGGAACAGCACCACAGACGTAACACCACACAACACCTCCAGGAGGACGAAGACGGCGCCCCAGTTATAGCGGTTGGCGACAATACTGAACGGCAGTCCAGAAATGACAGCACCAACTGCGGACAAATAAAAAAAAAAGTGCAGTTAAGCTTTTGGCCTAATGACATTGATAGGCACTGATAAATAGTTCATTAGACTTGAAGCTTCGTTCATTAATTTCAAAAGCCTAGGCTTAGTTCATATCCCATCGTGTGTAGTAAAAAGCACAGCAGGACAGGATCCTTAGAGTGCTGCACAACTCCATGTGTGCGATGAGAAGCACTAGAGGACAAGATCCTTAGACTCCTCACTATATCACCCTCGAGAGCCAGGCACACTAGACACCACCACACCGATTCTCTGACACTGCTTTTTATGAGGACAGGTACATTTTATTTTTATTTTTTTCCTGTGCATGATAGTGAATGGTAATCAACTGACTGAAGGATAGCCCTGGGACCTGTAACAAACTTGTATCTGAAACTTACTTCTTAAGTGTTTTGTTCAACTCTTGTTACTAATCTGTGTTGCATAACACCCTCCCTGCTTTGACTTCGTGTCCACAGTATCTTCTTAATAAAATAAATAAAAATAAAATAAGAGCTTCAATCTCTTCTTGATCTCCTATGTGTTCCAAGGTGTGCTTTTTATTACATTTTAGCTGCCAACATTTTTTAACATTCCTCCGCAAGACTTCTAGGAGTGGACAGGCCACACCATAGCTCAACAGAAGCAGACCCTACATTTCAATAATGCTCCTCGGAAACCCCTGCATTCAAACTGTTATCACACATTTTCACCGTAGGAACACCAGAGGAGGAACCATTGAGAATGTCCTCATCATCATCAGTCTATTGTTTATGTCCAGTGCAGGATAAATGCTTCCACAGTGATCTTAAGATACTTCTGTCCTGCACCAGCCGACTCCATCCTACAAAGTTTCTGATTACAGTTGAACTTCGTCATAACTAACATGGATATAATGAATTATTGGGTACAATCAAGCAAATCTAAAATGTTTCTCACCAATATCAGCATGCAATAAATACATGCTTACAATGAATATTGGATATAACGAAAGCATCTTTGTGTTGTATGCTAGTTTATTAAACAATGCTCAAATGTGTCATCAATCCATCTGAGCCAGTGGCTCGCCTTGATTATGTTTGTGTTTGGCTACAATGATGTGCAGTGAACATATTTCCATCAAGGCATGGCATTGCCCTCCGCACTAAGTATTTAAAGACAGCAAGAAAAGTGGAGGAATGTTTAAGTCTACCGGGATCTTTAGCCAGAAGAGAATTAATGTATCGTAACATTGTGTTGCGATAGTCACAAATAAAGACGTGTTTGCAATATTTACGAGAAAGGCAACAGTACACAAAAAAGACGGCTGTCGAGAACAACTTTACCTCGACAAGTCAAATCGTCTTCTTCTGACTTTGGCGCCACTCTTGGCTGCGCTGTAACATTATTGCAAAGCAAAGTGCCTGTCATTTTTGTTAGTGTGTACCTTAGCAGCCTGTGTACGCACTTATCGTGGCCCACCACCACTTTCCCGAAAGATTCCTCATGGTCATAGAAGAGCCGCTTCGGGAGGTCCGCTGCATTCAACTTTACAACAAATGGCACAACTCTCTGACTGCATTCAGCCTAGTAACAGATGGTACCACCATTCCTTTCACTCAAAAAAACCTACTTTTTATTCCAGCATCAGCATGAGCAATGAGTACCTTACACTTCCTCCAAATGAAGGGGTACTGAATCTGCGCATGCTAATGAATAAAATGTACTAACACTTCACCTCTGTGACCAGTCTGAACACAAATTCTAGATGCAAGTGTATTAAGCTATAAAAGCATTTTATAATGAACTACCTTAACGACAAACATTCGTTGTGAAAGAAAAAAGTATGAGGGTCACTCACTGCTTGCTGCAAGTGCAACGATGGCGTGTGATGTTCCTGACAGGTGGGCCGGTGCCGACTCTGAAGCAGCGACGCCAAAGATGGCAATAGGTCCATAGAGGCAAGCGCCCAGGACCAGGCCAATGCTGGATATCCACAGCTGCAATTCCAAGTGACAAGATGGGAGAGACAATTTTTTTTTTAATGCATTCAGCTGTAGATGGTGCCTCAACTAAGTGCCGTGAAGTGAATTAGAAATCATGTGACCAGCCCGGGCTTAGAGAAATGCACACGAATGCCTACGTTCACATGCGCTAGAACGAAACAGTTCGTGAGCTGGCATCTTTAATGGCATGCAAAACAACATTCCCATCTCCAATGCAGGCCTCTCGCACACACTCAAGAGAGACTTCGCTCAGGCAAGGTGCTAAGTGTCTCCACATGTCTCCTCGTCCACATCCCTTAGCAGCACTAGCCAAGCCAACATAATGAAGCCAAGCCAAGTAGAAGATGCCTAATGGCTCTAGTAGAAGGTACTGTAATAAATATCAAAGACACCTCGTTCGCAATTAACTTTTATTCCTATGTCACACGGATTTTTTCAACCTGGACTTTTGGAGAAGGTCGTGTTTAAGCTCCATGCAATGTGCAGAGCAGTAGATGATACTGTCAACCCTACTGCATTACACAATGCTGAAATAAAGTGCTTCTTCAACAACATCAACAACAACAATAATAATGATAACAATACAATATGCTAACGAAAGCAAAAGCGTAGGAAATTCAAGGCCTCATATCCTATTCTCAGGTGATATTTACCTGCAATATTTTGGGTTTCTCAAGACCTCTTGAAAATTATTTTTCAACATCACTGCTTGAAGAATAAAAAGGTGCAGACTTACCTCCGAGGATCCCTTTCCTACGTTGAAGCACAACAGGTGAAAACAGCCGGCTGCCCCAGCCATGAAGAGTACTGCAACGGGTATCCTAGGGTTTGCATTACTTTTGCTGCCCTGGAAAAAGATTTTAAAAAGTAACATTATGGAGATCACACACACTGTAGCGATGAATGTTATGTGAAGCATTTGGCAGGTAGCAGGGGACGTATTCTGAAACGTTCGCCGCGGCGAAGTTTCGCACTGGCCACGCCTCCGCCGTTGCGGCGCGCGCTGAATGGCTGCTTTGACAAAACCGGAAATGCACTTGCGCCACCTGAATTTCCGGTTTTGTCAAAGCAGCCATTCAGAGCGCGCCGCAACGGCGGAGGCGTGGCCAGTGCGAAACTTTCGCCGCGGCGAACGTTTCAGAATACGTCCCCAGGCTACATAGCATCGCTTGGGGTTCCACAAGGTGCTGCCAGATGGTGCTAGATGCCCAGGCAGGGCAAGCAGTTGTGCACGTGACATATGCATGCGTGTGTGACGACAATGACAAGGCGTTAGCATGACAATGACGATGGTGACGGCAATGTTACGACAACTTATTGTACTCTAGCGGTGAAATGTTGCAGCCTGACCCATTATGACTAATCTTTAAGGCACTGCAACATCACATAACCTTTCAAAGTGCCAGCTGCTGCCAGGGCAGGATGAGGGATACATGAGGGAAGCAAACTGTTGCTATGCAATGTGATGCATGAGTCAACTGTGTCAAAGCACTAGCTTTCAAGTGGGAAGTAGTAAGGTAAGTTGTTACACTCTCATGCCATGCATACATCTGTGGCCTAAAGAAAAAAGCGTTTCGCTTATGCACTAGGGGCACCTTGAATGACATCCAACAACAGGAAAAGTAGTTATTTTAGTTGAAGAAGCCCCAAATGAGGCGAGACATGAGACCTCCTATCAACCTATCACAAAGTTTCTGGTAAAAGACAAAAAATGTTCTGCAATGAAAAAATAAAGTTCTAGTCCACAACTGCTATGAAGCGCATCCGTTTTCAAAATGTGGAAAGTTTGAAAGGTGCTGCTCCATAAAGCCTCTTTGACATGCAGGTACTGCAATGACTTTCTTTTAAACTTGAACTACCTATTTCACCTGGCTTTGTTTTCTCCTATTTGAAAGAGCAATGAAAATGCAGTTGTCTCTCGAGGATCAGTTGTCTCCCGAGGAGCAGTTGTCTCCCGAGGAACCATGTAAGCAGGCTGGTCAGCCCACGATGTCATTTAACTTCGCTAAAATTTAAACATATGTTGGGAAAGAAATTTGAAAGGTGCATTCCATCTTTTGCAAGCTTTTCTAGTTTCCATTGGTGTTGCTATACACAGCCATCAACAGCTCTTACAAAAATGTGACATGGCTGAAATGACGATAACAGCCACAGCAAGTTGCATTCAAAAATCAATAGCAATTTAAAGCAAACTGCACAGCCAAGTTGCCATAGAGGGCATTTTCTTTTTTCCTAGAATTATTATGACATGTCATGAAGACATGAGTATTCAAATTCAAGGTCGTTTGTGTTTATCAAAACAGGATTACAGGAACAGAATATACAGAAAGAGGTCCCAAAGTCAGAAGGCCGTGCCGCGACGAGTGAGGATGACATTTGGGACCAAAGTCTTCATCCTCTGTTCTGCAAGTCCATTACCTAACTGGCTTACAGTAACACACAGAGCTCAATGGCACACGCTCTGTAAGCCAAAGCTGCAGCCTCGTTGAGAAGCACTTGCTTTCCTTAGCAAACATGTGCTGGTAGCAGCTCACCTTTTTGACATGCCAGTGCAGAAACCAGTCAGTGAGGTAGCCGGCCAGAATGCCTCCAAAGAACCCACCAGACTCTATGCTGCTTGTTAGGGCACTGCCTAGAACAGCACAAGAAAATGCCAAGCAGGACGCAATTTGTAAAAATTAATATGATGACAGTGTGAGAGGGTTGGAAGGGATGGCCCAAAAAGATCCAAGTTCAGCGTTCTCTCCATAACAAAAAGCTTTCTTAATGTGGAGTGATGTATGGACATTCATAAGAAAAAAAATATAACTATGTAGTTGCAGTTACAGAACAAAATGCAAGAAGGTGCAAGCTGTGCATCTGTTTGGCCTTTTTGACAGTACAAGAAGGGCTACAATTTAGCGTGACACCAGACTACTCACTTAAAACTTATAGATGGAGGTTGCAGTGCCACTGTGTTCACCACCAGCATATTATGACCACTGTTCTCTAACACCATCATCCTTCACCCTTGTTCCCCTTCTAATGTGCAGGGATAGCAGCCCGAGTTCACAAGCTCAAGTCAATCTCTCTGCCTTTCTTCAAATACTTTCTTTTCTGTCTTCATTTTTAATCCATGGCTGCATGTTGCTGTGTGGTCACACTGTGGGTGGGTGTAAAGGTTGGCGGTCAAGTTCAAGAGCATCAGAATGTACTGCGACTATCAACCTGTTCCCACAAGTGTGACAATGAGCCTGTAGTCTTTGTAGCACTTTTCTTTTCCGGCCCCCGACACCACCATTACTGAAATGAAAACAAACCTAGAGTGGGTTCACAATGATGTCAGATATGACGACAATATAGTAACAACAATAATAAGAAGCATAACAATGACAAAGACAGCTTGGTGTACCTGCATACTGCGAGTGTCCAAGGTCCTCCATCACGTACAGCTGCCCCCAGTCAACAGCGCTCGTCTTGGCACAGAAGACGACCAGGTAGCTGAATGACACAAGCCACAGGAATGGACTGACCACCAGGTCCCAGACAGTCGCTGAGCTGCAGTCATCGGCCGCTGGCTTCTGGGGTTCTCCTGCACGCTTGCGTGAGCGACTAAAATGCGAAATTCCCGACGACTAGGCTGTCGTTACCCCGTGTTGCGAGGCTCACCTTTGCTTGCTGCATCCTTCTTGGCTGCTGCGGCTTTCTTGCCGGCTGCATCCTGTGCTTCTAGACCGACGTCGGTTGGGGAGTTGACCAGTGTGAACATGGCCATGGCTCCCATGGCGATCGACACGGTTCCTGAAGAAAATCAGCAAGAGCAAAATTTAGCTTTCCTACTGTGGTTATTTCATGGAACGTTAATGGCCAGATGCATATTTTTTTGTGGCTTTAGGGGATGCAGGCAAATGTGACTGAAGATGCTTTACAGGAGGGTGGTGAAAGCCTCATCAAAAGGCCAACAGTAGATCTTCCTCTCACTTCTCATGTCTTGTGGGACATATGAAATAAGCTATACTTTGCTAGATTACAAAGAATTGCACTGTACTGTACAAACGTGTATTTGTTAAGGAAGATTGCAACACTCCAGTAATCTGGACATGCAATGTATAATGTACAGTTGTGAGTCTTCATTTAGATGCACAAATACTGCTTCCTACATGAAAGTTCAAACAGGGCATAAAGATCTCTGAAGAAATTCATGCGGCTCAACTTGACAGAAGAGTATGAATAGAAGTGTTGAGCAATGTATGGGTGACAAGGACTACGCTAGGCAGTTTACTCTCTGCTTTTAGCCTTGCCATCCAAGATCTTCACTGTGTCTAAAACAATGCTAAATAAATAAATAAATCAGTACCCAGCTTTGTAATGGCGTTATGTTGCAAGAAATACACTTTGTCACAACTAGCTGTTAACAAGTTATTACAGTTATAGCCATTGATAAAACAATTCAACGACCTTTGCACAGAAGCCAACTATGGAAGCTTTGTAAGGTAACAATTTTTGTAGTGGTGCATACGAATGCATGGGCACTCAGACATGACAAGAGCTGAATGAATGAATAACAGTGACAACTACATTTTATTTTTAGCTCACGTTGACATGCACAGACTACACAGCAAGTTCAGCCTGCACAAAATATATTACAGCACATTGCTCATATTAGAAAGAAAAACGTCCTGTTAGGCAAGTTCACAGATATACACAAACGCCATTATAAAGTTAGTTCAGTGCACCCTTCTTAAGCTTGAAGGACTGCTGATCAATCATAGCAAATGTGTTATTACTATACAAGGGCACAGATTAAGATGTTTTTTGCAGAAGGCCTAGGAGTTTAATTTTATACGTCCAAAAGATGAAATAACTGCTAGCATCTTGTAACAAGCTCAGTTTTCCAACTAGTGCACATCAGGGATAATGAAGCTCTCTCCTGTCACAATGAGCGAAGCACACAAGAGCTGTTCTTGTAAAGCTTGGCATTAGACAAGGCAGATGCTAAAATGCGGAAACATCCCGGAAGAAATTGTGGATCAAGCTTTAGCGGAAACATCCCAGAATAAATTGTGGATCAAGCTAACTATTACTTTAACACATCCAAGAAGACTCGGGAGCCAAAGCCGGTTGGCACAGTGCAACTTCTTACTGGGGCAGTATTCTTGGGAGTCCACTTTTGATCAACAGCGTTCCTGGCATCCAGGAACACTGCCCCCGTAGACGCTGACACGTCCAGTGCTAGTCATGCGAAAGTGGTTGTATCCCCGAAAGTGACCATCAAGAATAATGTCCAAGCACAAGTGTAAACGAGGGGTGTCACTATACATGGCAACAATGAAATTTCTGGAGCAAAACAAAAACTCACGTCAGAGCTTACTTACCAGCTACTGTCAGGCTAAAGCGCCAGCCATAGTTCAGGATCAGGAATGCAGACAGAAAAGGAGCCACTCCACCCGAGATGTTTGCAGATGCAGAGAGGACACTCCACCAGGTGCCGAATTGAGACGGTGAGAACCACTTTGGACAAAATGGTACTACAGGTTAGGTAAATGTGCACACATATAATTGAGTGTTTTCTACTGAAGCGGCAGCCCTAAGCATGCTCGGACGCTTTGAATATCATGCCTGTGCTTCCTCTCCGATGATCCCTTAGCTGACTGTCAACCAGGTAATCAATCAATTAATCAACCCAAAGCTTCAGTAGCACCAAATCGTATACATTATAGTAGGAGGCGAGTTGGGATTGATAGCCTAGAAGCTAGTCTCTTTACAAGGCAGGCAAGAATGTAATGCAAACAAGGAAAAAAGAAAAATTGTGTAGTGCCACTGAAGTACTGGAACCACAGATTTTGCAACAAGTAGTTTTTTGCAGCCTACTGCTTTGGCTATTGTGATTACTACCTTGTTGCTATGGTAACAACATGGCATAGCAGATAACTAGTCGTCTGTTAAAGTGACAGAATGGAGGCAAAGGAAGAAAAACACAGTCAACGGAGGCAGATTATATAGTGTGATGACATCAGAAGATTTGAAGGTGTAGGATAGTGTTGGCTTATAGAAGACAAAGACTATCGCAGATTGCTAGAAGAAGCCTTTGGCCTACTGTAAACATAAGTGAAATAAGAAGAAGTGGACTATGGTGATAATGATGATGGCTATGATGCTGGTAGTAATCCTAAGCGTTGCTTCAGGCACGAAAACTGTTTCCACTGTCACTGAGGTTCTAATTCAGACCTACTTAGTAGTTTTTTGCCATCAGCACCTAGCATTAAATAAAGGCTCTGTTTTGTCACTACACAGTTCCTGACACCTCTCTTATGTCAATGCAGCCCACCTTCCTGAGGATCTTGGCACAAGATGGCCAGCCACATCCCTGGGCCAGTCCGTTCAGGAACCAGAATCCAGAGAAGAGCAGCACAGAGTTGGGCGAAGTGCCAAACAGCAAGGTTGCCACGCCACTGATGACAAGGCCACAGGCGAAGAGCAGGCGTGCACTGAGGCGGTCAGAGAGCACGCCACCCATGAACTTGCTGCCGGCATAAGCTAAATTCTGGCTGCTGATGATCATGCCTGCAATGTGAAGAGAAAGCACTGGGGCTTGTGGTGACTTGCATACTAACAAGCAATCTGACCACCGTGGCTATGGGCTTAGCCAGCCACAGGGCTGTGACAGGGTGCACCACAATCCTCACAAATTTCAGTCAACAACACAGCGTGGTGTATGAAAGGGAACATTGTCATCCACCCAAATTGCAGCACAGAGCTACAAAGCTGTAAACACATACAGGCTTCTCAGAAAGAAAGCTTCACAGTTGAAGAAAGTATGTACTAGCTCAAGGTTAAACCTGGGCCCAACACCTAGGGCAGTCGCTCTGCCATCAGAGCTAACCTGTAGGCAAGCCGATTGCAACATGGAGCCGAATTAGTTGACGGCTCACAGTGCAGGGCCACTGAATATGGCAAATCAGTCCTGCAGAAGTGGAGGAAGATTCATGAAAGGAAAAGCTACAAAATAAACCCAAGGTTTTCTTTGCAGTTTCATGCTACAAGCTACGTCGATTATATTTTTCGCTATTATGAATCTTCAACCTTCCCAGCTGCCACAGAACCGATTAGTCACAAACTCATTTCACCACAAGTTTCACCACTTTTAAAAGTTTTAAAAGCTTTAAAGCACCTCTGCCAGAAGTAGGTGTAGCCTTGCAGGAACACTCCAACTATAATCACAGCTGTACCACAGTATCTCTGTGGTAATGATTGCATAACTGAAGCACTTGGATACAGGACAAAAGGAAATGCATATAACAAACCACTGTCTTCTATGTAACTGGGTACTGCACTTTGATTTGTCTTATTTTCGAGTGCTGCAGTTTGGAGACCACACGTCAACTAGACAGGCAGCCTATTCTCGTATTCCTGGTCATGATCACCGTTGCGAGGCAATGATGACAATGAATGAAAAATATATAATAGTTCAAACAAAATGAAACACTGCTGCACTCACCAACTGTTGACATGTTTAGCACTCCAAACCTACTTTTAGTCTTAAGGAACACGGTAGTGTGATGCTCTGGATTAAGGTTGATTATCTGGTAATCTTTTACAGTGACCAAAACATTTCTTTTCTTGCATTTCCTCAAGTTGCCATGAACAGATATCAAATTCATGGAACCTTCTGCTTAATGATTGAGTGCAATAACTTCTGCTGCAAATCACATAATGATGTGCTAAAAGACCCAGTGTTACTGAATTTAAAGGGATACTAAAAACAAAAGCTAAGTTATACTGAAGTAGAAAGCTACACTCCTAGGATACCAAAAGATATCACTCTCTCTTTGAACTTGGTGAGCCATACCTAATGAATGAAAGAAGAATACCTTAGCGTTCGCACACCATCGTCAAATGACATAATAGGTTGTGACAACACCTGCTCAGAACTAGTTGAACTCTTTATCAATAAAAAATAGTTGCACTTCGTTCATGAAGGAACAATAACTGAATCTAGGTAGCTTCTTTAACAGTTCCACGCAAATCAAAATACTTGAAAAATCTGTGATGTCACACTACCGTGCCCAAGAAGCAATCTGGGTGTGAAATTCAAGAAATGGAACTTTGGCCCCCATCCTCACAATTTAAGAGTTTTTGCCTGCCAAATAAATACAAATAAAATTCAGAGGAAACTTATCACCAGCCTGAACTGATTTACCATTGCTCTTTAGTGCCCATTTAAAACCGTGGGTCCCACTATAAATGGAACCTTGAAATCCAGGTATACTGCATAATTTTCTGTGGCCCCACAAAATTCCAGCAACACAATGCCTTTTAAGCAGTTTTTAGTGCAGAATAGATAATTGGGTAAGTTAATTGCTAAATTCACATTTTGAAGGAAACAATATAAAAAGTTGAAGCAAGTGGTCGAAAAAGCACTTATGTTTTCTGCTTCGTGGTTTGTAATTTTGCACTGTTTTCTTTCAGATGTCGGTTATTAAAGCTGAATGGTCTGTTAGGAACATGGAAAATAGTGCCCTAGTGCCGTGGTTAGGTTCACATGGTACCAAGATACTCTCTCACACGGACAAACCAACCATGTCTTCTAATTTTTCAGGTGAAAGTAACCTCCCAGGAAGCACAAGTTGGCTACTAGCTAACCTGATACAGCTTGAGCAGGCTAGAAGCAGCTAGAAGCAACTATGTCAGGCTATATATAGTTTAGACATCTTCAAGATGGCTAGCGCTTGATGTATCCAAGCCATACGCTTCTAGCCACTGTGAAGACAAACATGAGAAGTGTCGAAATTTCGAAGGCATCCAGGATCCAGGGAAGCCTCAACGAATGGGGCGGCTGGAGGGGATGCGGTGGGAGAAACGGTCAATTTTGTGAGCGCGAAAGTTGCCGGCATGTCTCGGAAACGGTGAAGGGACAGTGGCGTTGATAGGGGAGAGTTTCGTCGACAGGACATATTAAACCCGTTTTAGCGTAATCAGCACCACAAACAGAGCGCGCGGAAACCGATTCTTCGTAGATTTCATGCGCCCGATCTGAAGAGTGCACCTTCGCCAGTTCAAATCTGGCGCCACATTGACAGCATGCTGCGACCCTCAACCCGCAAAGGCAGCGCGAAATTTGAAATCAACATAACAAGAGAAAGTAAAAGCTAAATCGTATTCTGTTTAAAAAACAGCTGTGCATTAATGTATTTTTAAAATTGGACAGCTTTATTTAAGCGCAGCGCCATTAGCGAAGGTGGCGCCACATGCAACTGTGCTGCTTCGCGCTCTTTTTTGCCGCTCTTTCCTGGCGATTTTGAAACTTTCGGCAGCGGTGGCGGAGGTTCGTTCGTGCTGTTAGTTTGCATAAAGTGATAACGAGTTTTCGAATAGAAAACTCCGAATCGTGTTTGCTTGAACGGCAAACAACAGTGCTTTATTTCAGTTCGGTAAGTGATTATTTATATGATTGAAGGGTTCCTACTTTGCTGGAAATCGTGTTGCACGATCAGAACGCATGAACGTCAGTTCGCGTTTTCGACTGTGGCGTTCATGCAGTTGTTAACAGAGCCTGTCTCAGATTGCAAGTTTTTTTTTAGGTCTGTTAGCAGCATATTCTTTTTTTTATGATTTTGCCTCTTTGCAAATGGAATGTGGTACTGGCAGCTTTCAGGCTACGACGGACGGGAGCTGTGTAATTCCGTTACCGGCTCGATGTGCGGTTGCTATACTATGTTCATCGCTATGCAACGTAATTAGACATGATCGCGTAAACAGTATTCGCCGTTTGCGATTGCAGACGAAAAATAAGCCAAACTACAAAAATATCGCATGATAGTGGTCTCGACACCGTACGCTGACCTTCCAAAACGGGGAAAAAACTGCTAATGACCCCACGTTTAGCTCATGGAAGTGTGTCCACTCCATTATTAGACATAAATGCAATGCAAACACCAACGGCAGGCTGCAAACAAGTGCGGTCACCGCCTGCAGCTGAGGTCTCTTTTGTACAATGATGACAGTAAAGAGCAGAAGGTTGCGATGCTGTTTCAAGGGAAGCCACAAGGGAGTAAAACAAGATCAGAATCTGATAAGCATACATGTGCAACATTTCATGAAAATTTAACATTTAAAGCGCTTGCAAAACCTAACGGGCACTGCATGCTATTCTGAGTGCAAAAAATTATCACTTTTACACATTAGCTAAATGAAACTCGCGATTCCAATGTTGCTGTGTGAAGTGTAAAAAGCCTATTGGCAAATCATGAACCTTAAATTGCTTTTGCATGTATTGCTTTGGTTGAATGAGTATAATTTATTTTTAGCAAATATTTAAGTAAGGTAGCTTAACCGTCACTTGGCCTTCTGTTTTTACTGAGTGGCTGCGACTAAAAACAGCTGTGTCACTTGCAGTGTTGTCACAGAGTAGTGTGTAGTCAATATAGCCTGCATCTTTTACCATCGTTGTTGTTCCGAGTATATGAATTTTTTTTTTCTTTCAGAGCACCTGTATTCACTTGGAAGCCACATTTGAATTTCTGTGTAAGCTATCACTGTTCATATGACATTCTACCTTTCTCAGTGCAAGAAGAAAACCTTGGATGAAGCATCCATAGCTGTCATGGAATGCGAGTGCCGACTGGAAAACCAGGAAAAAGGGACTAAGGACATTCAGAAACGAACAGGCGCCATTGAGATGCAATGCAAAAAAAAAAATCTGATGAGAAGAAAATGCTGCAGACAGAACTAAATGACCTTGAGTGGCAAAACAGAAAGCTAAATTTAGAATTTCATGGAATTCAGGTAACTGTAATTGAGAACCTGCTACAAAAAGTTAACTTCGCTGGTGTGCCGATACTCTCAGAACTAGAAGTTGTTGCTATTCAGCGTTCGCCAGCGAGACTGGGGAAAATTCCAGGCATAATTGTGAAGTACACAAGGCAGGTGGTGAGGGACCAGTGACTGGAAAACCAGCAAAAATTGAACGAAAGATGTCGTGTGATCGTGCTAGAGAATCTAACTAGTCACAACAGGCAGTGGCTTAATATCGCAAAAGAATGGGCAAAAGAAAATAGCTTACAGTATGCGTGGCATAGGAACGCAAAGGTTTTTGTGCGCAGGGCAAACGGCAAGTGTGTTATTGTTGTACGAAATGTACGTGACTTTCCCATATTATCTTGTTTTGGTCAGATGTGAACCTTTGTCATTCTATCCAAGATGGCTGAATAAAAAAATAATGGATTTCTTTGGCAAGAACTATGTGTTATCAGTACCACTGAGCATAAATATTCCTTAAAATGTTTACATTTAAACATTCGTTCCCTTTGGAATAAACAAGTTTTTTTTATCTCCGAATTCTCTTTTTTGTTTGATGCCATATTGCTTACTGAAAAATGGGACAAAGATAAGCATGATGCACCCACATTCATCTCTTATCAGTCTTTCTGTTTGAATTGTGCAACGTGCCATGAGAGCAGTGTTATGTTAATATTGAAGGAAGGCATGTGAACTAGTTCCTGACTTTTGCATCACATGTGATGATTTTGAAATACTTAGTGCGCATGCAGGTAAACATCTGTTTTCAGTGTGTTATAGGCCACCAGATGGAAACCCTGGTAGTGTCTTATGCTTCTATAAAAAGCTCTTCCCTTTTTCGTCTCACAACCTGTATCTTTTGGTACTTGCAGGTGACTAACAAATATGTTAGGTCATTTTGCGTCACAGCAGAATATAGATACACTGATTGTATACTTCGCCAGCCAGAATTACAGAAAAGAATGCAACATTGCTGGACTTGTTTGTTACGAATATCAACAGTAATACCATTTTTGCCAGAGCTTTGTCACAGGATATCAGCGACCATCTTCCTATATTTCTCTTCATAAAAAGAAAACACTGTTTGCGAGAGCAAGGCATTTTGAATTCGAGATATCTCTGGGCCTAATCTAGAGGCTTTTAGAAATGAATTGCTTGGTAGTAACCTGGACGAGATTCTTCTGATAAAAAATGCAGAACAAGCCTACAATAAATTTTTAGACAATCTCAGACATTTATAAATGCCACTTTTCAGAAAAACAAGTCCATTAGAATTTTTTTTTTAAATGCGAGCCACGGATGATCCCTGATCTGCTAAGAAAAAGTAAACGTAAGAACAAACTCCATCAAAAGTTTGTGGCAAGTAGAAATTCTACCATTCATAAAGAACACAAGACATACAGAAATCGATTGAACAAGGAAATCAGAAAACGCAGATTGCACTACATAAACACAGAAATAGAATTCAGTGCAAATAAGAATCACGTCCTATGGAAAAAGCTGAATATTTTTCTCAACTGGTATACATCATGGCAAAGTGTGGAAAACATTACAATTAACGGGAAGAAAATATCAGGAGTTGAACTTGCAAATATATTTATTCACTACTTGGCGAATGTTACGGATGACATGATGTCTAGCGAGTTTACTCAATTTCTTCCTGTTCCAAATTTATCTTCCATGTTTTTTGAGCCTGTAGTGGAACAAGATGTGTATTCCGCTTTTTCACAACTTCACAGTTTGGTTTGTGATGTTGATGGCATGCAAATTAGTCCCATTAAATATACCCTGGATATTCTTCCTTATATTACTCATATATTTAAACTTTGTTTGTTGACTGCAGTTTTTTCTGAAAGAATGCGGGTAGCAAAGGTCAGTGTTTTGTACAATAAGGGTGATAAAATGATGTTAGAAACTATCGACCCATATCTGTACAGCCAGTTTTTTCGAAAGGATTAGAAAAACTTCCGCACCGTCAACTGTACTAATTCCTTGAAAAACATAATGTGATTTCACATACTCAGTTTGGTTTCAGAAAACACCCAGCTACGGAAATGGCATTAATGGAACAAAAGGAGTTTATTCTATCCCAATTTGAAAACAAACATGCCGTGCTAGCTATGTATGTAGGCTTTACGAATGCGTTTGATAATATTCAACATTCTACGTTAATTCAGAAATTACAATGCTACGGAATTCGTGGTCATCCGCTAGAGACTTAATAAAAGGTTATCTAAAACATCGCAAACAGGTAGTCGAGATCAACAGGAACTACTGGGAGCTGAAGTCTATCTCTAAGGGTGTACTGTAGGGAAGCATTGTTGGGCCTCTTCTTTTTATAGCCTACATAAATGACTTAATTCCCATTTAGCCCGACGCTACATACGTTCTATATGCCGACAATGTCAGCATATTTGTTTCGGCTGAAGACAATATAATAGTCCAGGAAAGAATGAACCAGATTCTTGCAAAACTAAAACACTGGACATGTTTTAATAATTTAAGCATTAACACAAGTCAAGCAAAGGCAGTATTATTTAGATGACAAAAATATAAGCCAATAAATGATAATTTGCAACTTGCGTATGGTAATACTGAAATTGAGCTGGTAAATGACATAAAAATTCTGGGAGTTACGTTTTCAAGCAATATGCTTTGGAACGAACGTACGGATAGTGCGCTGAACCAGTTATCACTCGTGGGTATGACATGCATGTAGCTGTAAAACAGTGTTGCCATTTAGAGTAAAGCTCTTACGTTAAAAATCACTTTTTTATTCGCACCTCACCTATTGTTTTTTAGTTTGGGGCTCCATAACTTCTGTGAAATTGCAAGAACTATACCTGATGCAAAAGAAATATATCAGAATACTTTTTAACTTACCGTGTGATGCCCACACGGGTGAATTGTTTCAGCAGGCTGGAATTTTACCTGTCCACAACCTCTACACTTAAAAGGTCATTGTAGCGATTAGGCGCGAAATAAACGAAATCGACATTTTCCACATGACCTTTCACATGTACAACAAAACATTACATAGCTTAATAAACGATATAAAAAAATTTGGAAAATGATAACACCAAAAACAAATTATTCCAAGGATAAGTTATCCTACATAATGCCTACGCTAATTAATGAATGTGTGAAAGCTGGTATACATTTTCTGCAGTGTATACCAGTCAAATTATGAAAACTGCATTGCTTCTCTAGTCACCCTTATACTTGTTCCTGTGCTTTGTTTATGAAGCTAAGATATCCTCTGTATTTTCTTTTTTTTTTTCTGTATGTTGCATGTTATTGCAATTGCCGCCGCTGACTGTTTTGTACAAAGGTAGCTGTGGGCCTTTGTCAAGCTTTGTCAGAGAGCAGCTTTTACCTACAGCTTTCTTCATCAGTGTGATGATGAAAAATTATTATTATTACTAAGTAAGGTACAGCTAGTTTGGCTGCAGGGAGAAAGCAATCACAATAAACTTGAGACAAGAAACAAGGCTAAAACAAGGCCCATTTTGTTTGTTGTATAGTGAGCGACCACATTTAAACTGTTTCCTTTACATAAGCCAGTGCAGCTGCTATTATTTTGCTATTATAATTTAAGTAGTTTGTATCACCTGCATCAGCTGATCAATGTTCTCTGGATTTCAGAGGCCGCTAGGAATGACCCAGTGTGAGCTAATATACTGTCACACTCTATCTCAACAGTGGCAGACTGGCCGACAACACTGCTGCTTGAGCCTCATTTGTGCCTCAAAGAAAAATGTGATGCATTTTATACTCTTGATTGATGATGATCTGGGATTTTTTTTGCCGCAGCAGCTGTGCAGGCTATAATGCGCCAACCACATGTTTTTTTAATGTGCTAATACCCTTGGTTACATAGAATTCTTACTGTGTTTTGTGGCATATATATGAAAGTGCGCCATGCTCGCATTTATTCCTCTTGCTTTTGCCATGTTTAAATGCTATCAGCATCAGGAAAGGGAGTTTTATGCTGTGCTACTTGTACAGTGAGAAAAACGACCTTTCCCTTTTGAAATTTACAATATCCAATGTGAATTTGACATCCAATGTGAATTTAACATCAAAACAATTATGATAAGTTTGTTTATAGTTGTTTGTGCTGACTAGAGAATACTTAGCTTTTTTTTTTTAGGAAGATACCCTAAAATTATTGTCTCGTTTTTTTATAGTACCAAGAAAGCATAGCTGTGAACTCAGTAATTATGCAATGGAGCCTCAATTACTTGTTTAGTAATACAGAAAGATTATTAATTAATACATAACCTTTTAGTGTTACAGCTGAAAACATGCAGGAAATGTAGTGTGGCTTTGGATGTGAAACAGAAGTCTATTCATGTCACCAACACCTGGTGTCATGGTACCAGACACAACTGACGTATACACATACACCATGACCATGCTGCAGAAACAGATCATTCAACACTCAACAGGATAACTGGGGGGAGAGTCCTCCTAAATTTTAAAATGAAGCATTAGGGTCACTTTGATGGCTTTTAGTGATAACGTCGTTGTATCACTGTCAACTACTGCACTGAGACAACTGTCTCATGCTCGAGTTGTTTGTGACACCGCATGAATTCCAATTATGATATTGGTGACGTGAATAGTCTCCTGCTTCACATATAAAATAATGCTGCACCTGGAGTACATTTTAAACTAGCTGTATCAAATGTGATGTAATAATTATTTGTGCTGATCAAGGAATTGCCATACTTGTGGGATCAGCAACTACCTAAAAAAGTGCAAAAGTGGGGCATAAGGTGTTTGTGTTAGTACTCCCTTAATGAATTTCTACTAGGTGCATTAATTGATTTTAAGAGAGAGTAATGATTTTCATGCACAATTTGTTTGACACTGTTGATGTCTTGTTTTCAACTGCTACAGAATACTCGAAACCATTGGGCCCGCCAATCCCTGTGTGAGCAGCTGCATCTTTCCCTGAGATAGCATGAAGAAGGAAGTTCTGTAGATATGATCTCATTGGCCAACTTTCTGCATAGGAGTACGTAGAAGATTGCAACAAAGCATTCCAGGGTGAAAATTAAGCCTTTCTGGTTAGAAATGGAGGGCCTCCGAACCAAAACATGGCTCTAGGGCTCACAATCTCTTTGTGGTAGGCCAGCCACAGTTCAGTTGTAATTCCAAATGGTAACTATCGAAAGCACCACAAATCAGTTTTATGTGTGTGCGGTGTGGCAAAGGTATAGTTCTTGCAGCCATCATTTAAGCAAAATAAGTCTTCTAGAACTTTGGTTACTGGAAAGATATACTCAAGAGAGCAATGTGAATGCCCCTGTGCTGCCTTTTAAGCTTACAATTCCGTCCATGTCATAGCCTGTTCTTTATCTGCACTGTTTGCTTTATTGGAAAATAAAGTCGATTCCATTTAGTGATGCTCTCGAAAAAAAAATCTTTGTCCTTGTACCCATGTTATAAACATTTGAATTACCATTTTAACAAGACATTTTTAAAAATTTTTGGTGCATTGATAATTAAGATTTCTAGATTCTCTGTAAAGAAGTTGCATTTACTAAGGACCCGCTCTATTAGTCATATTCATGAGAACCATACTGAATCACATTTGTATTTATGAAATAAACTGCATTTCTTTTACTGCTCCTTTAAGAATCTATGAAAAATTATGCAAGGCTGTGTTTGTGTAGAGACGGGAAACAGCCTTTCTGCATGCTGTTTTATCTCGTTTAATATGCACTCTCCACACACTTGCACTCAGTTCTGCTGCCATTAGTATTGCATGCAACTGTTTAGACTGCAGTTTACCTGAGCCGTTAGTGGTGTTTATTGGCTTTATTCAGTTGTGGAAATGGCAATGTGGCTTTTGCATGTGGATCCACGCATTTTCATACCAGTGCAAGATACTTATGGCCTGTGGAACAAGGGAAACAGAATCGTGTGCATTTGTTGCACTATGTCAGACAGACGTGCTTATTAAGTGCACTGCTAGAGCCGGCATGTATAGCATGCTAATACTGATCCGCTAAGTTTCGCAATATAATGGTCCTTCCTGGCTCATAAAACGCAGAACAATTTACAAACATGGTGCTCGAGCATTGAGAGTGGCTGAAGAAAATGAGTGGACTGCAGTGCTTTACATGCGCTCTGTGTGTGCTTAGGCTGAAGTGCTACACTTGTTTAATCTGTGTCTTAAATTCTTAAAAATGAAAGGGCATAATGTAAAGTCACTTGCTCTGCTGCACGTCATACTTTGTATGGAAACCTCCACTAATGTTTCATTACCAACTTTGGTACACTTTAAAATTAGTTAGTGCTGATGCCATTTGATCACTAGAAATGCATTTACTTGCACGAGCTTAGGCAAAAGCTGTTCTGTTGCAGTTTATAAGGAGTAGGAGAATAATACATGGAGCACAAGTACATTTATTTATAAATGTTGGGTTAACTATTTCAGTATTAGTGCATGTATTGACAAAAAGTATTTTGTTGCACTGTATTGATTGTTTAAATGATTATCAATTTGATATTTGTGTAATATTACAGTGGCATGAAATCAAGGGTTGGACAGCTCATCTGGCTGGGAATTAACTTGGCACAAGAAGGATGCTGACCACAGTAGAAGTGAAAATTTTACTGTGGTAGTTGCCTTTCTTGCGCTTTTGTAGTGACGTAAAATAATTCAACCTTCCAGGATCATAAACATGGTAAGTAGAGCTAACTACAGCACCTGCCAAGATGAAACAAGCCTGGACATTGAATGTCAACACCACAGCAGCGCTTACCACTAGCCGTAAATGGAGGGCGCATTAGCTGAGCTACAAGCTGGTTCGTAGAGGTCTAAGTCTAGAGTACAGCTTACAAAAGACATCTACTAGCTAGCTGCATGCTTCCTGGGTTGCATTTGCCCAATCGCAAAGGTGAATGCGTAACATTGTGCGACAGCTTTATGTTGGTGCTGCACACTGGTTCGTGACTTAATTCTTGCAGCATCTGAAATGTCATATTTCTTAAGTTTTCTTTCTCATCAGTAATGAGAATACAATTTTGCACAGTTTAGAGTCAATGTCACAAAAACTGGTCGCACAACATGAACAGATTACTGACACATATTTCCATATTGCCAGTCCCCCCTCCCCCCCCCCCTTTTCTTTTTCAGTTTTCATCTCAACTTGCATTTTAACAAGGATAAAAGGCACGGTCTGAGAGCGTGGACAAGGGCTCGTGGGAGAATAAAATACCCTTTCCTTCTTGATTATATATTCTATCTTACGCCAACACTCATTGGCACTTTTGATTTAACTTAGACACCTGAAGGCAATCGAAGTTTCAAGTTTTCAGAGCAGCTGCTGCTTAATCAGCGGTCACATGACAAAGCACAGGGCCACACCACTGGGATGAGCCTACAAGACAACACTAGCCGAGGAACAGCCATAAAGGTGTAAAGTTAAGAAATGGAGCACACGCCACTCTGCAGAAACAACTCCTGACAGCTTTCCTTATCTCCCAAGTTGGTGTGGTGATAACGTGCACGTCATCACAAGCGAACCTCTCAACATGAGGTCGGAGAAAGGCAAGGGGAATAGAAAGTAGAAGGCACTTATCAAACGCTTCTCCAGGGAGGCCCATGGAGATCCACAACACGGTCAAAGCGCCATTTTATCTCTCGCCAAAGATGTGGAATTAGGCCAGGAAACACAACTCACACGCACGACTGATGTTTGTCTCTTGTGCTGGGATGCGCTGTGAGATATCTGCTGCCTAGCCCAGCATTCTTCAAGTGCACACAGTCGAGCTGTGTTACACAGAAACCGTCTCGACAGTTGTGCCGTGCCCTTTTCATATTGTGGGTACCTTTCCTGGTTGCGGTATCATTTGCTGTTACACCAGCAAAGCAAAGTTGATTGTTTAGAATGAGTTATAGAGACGTATGCAGTTAAGTAGGGCAGATGGGTTGGAAATAGAGTTTGATTTATTGGTACATTGTTGGTAACTCTGGTAATTTCTTGTCCCGCCGTTTAGACCTTTTCACGTGGAGAATACCTTCCTGGCTTGCTTTTCTGCCGGAGAACTACAAATTCCATTTGACGAAACTTTCTATCACAGCTATGGCACACTTCACCAAATGCTTAAAACCGACCTGGGAGGTCAAGTCGAACGTTGCGAACAACCTACCTGCATCGCGAATGCGCTTTGCGAGTATCCGGTATTTTACGACACCTTCGTTCACATTTCAAGGCATACAAGCTCACGAACTCATCATCCATAATATCAGGCAGCTGTTTTCGAGCGCTTCTGAATCGTTGCATGCGCAGAGTGTTTATTATCCCAACCTTCGCGTCAGCGGCAAATACGCCGCGTAATATGCCAGGCAACTAACCCGCCGAATCTGAACATGGAGAACGGAAGCGTCAAATGCTTCGTCGTAGCAAAGAAAGGAACTCTCGAAGTTCGTTGCCTCCGTCAGAAAATGACATCCGCCAATACGCAATCAACGCGACCGTTTGAAGTGTGTGCAGTCGGCAACGGTGCACATGAATGATGACTAGACCAATCAGCAAGCCAGCTCGCGTACTACGTTACTCACCTGCCTGTTCCTTGGTCAATCCCTCTTCCATCAACTCGGGAAGAGCGAAAGAGACGCATTTTCGGTTGTACGCGTAGAAGGCGTAGCCGAAAAACATGGTCGCGAAGATGGAGAATTGGTAGCTCTTGAGGTCCATGTCGACGGCGCGGTGGTGTTGCGTCCTTGGCTGTCCTTCGGGGGTGTTTGCGCGGCTCTTGTCGTTTCACAAGCTTAGCGTCAGCTCACCGCCGCCGCCGCCGGCCAGCGCACGATGATCACACGTGCGATCGCCGGCAGCGGCTGCTTGTTGCGGCCGTCAATCGCTTCCCGGGGCGTTGACGCCTGCCGGCATCTGACGGCGGCTGCGCGACTTTTGTCGCCAGCGCCCTGGCGGAACACGAAAACATAGGCCGCGCAATTGCATGGCCTCCAAGACTGTCAACAACATGGTTGGCACGAATGATAATGTGGTGGATTCACGTGAATTCATTTGGATTATGGCGGATTCAGGTTCGTATACAAATTGTTGAAAGGCGGATTATTGTGGATTAAGGTTGATACAAACTAGAGCAATGTAGATTATGTAGAGTTAAAGTAAATTAAGCTGAAATAAACAGGATTAGGTTTGCTACAAATTACACTAAGGTGGATTAAAGTAAATTACCGTTGGTATGAATAAGAGCAAGATGGATTAAGGTTGCTACGAATTAGATCAAGGGGATTAAATTGGAATAAAGTGGATTAAGGTTGGTACAAAGTATAGCTAGGTGGAATAGCGCGGTACAAATTGGAGAAAGATGGATTAAAGTCTGTGAAGATGAAATAAGGTGTATTAAAGTGGATTAAGGTTGGTACGAATTACAGTAAAGTGGATTATCGTGGATTAACATAGATTAATGTTGGTACAGATCAGAGTAAAGTGTATTAAGGTGGAATAATGTGGATTAAGGTTGACACTAATTAGAGCAATGTGGATTAAGGTAGATTTGTGATGGTTTTAATGGTGATAACTTACGGAAGTGCCATTCCTTTCGCATTAAAATCACGCAAGAATACTGAAGTGGATGACAATTATTTACCTAGTATTATGCGTAGGTAGCGTTTTTATTTTTTTGCGTACTCGGCTTAAATGCCACAGTGCGCTTTCACACACACACACGATTTCTCACACAGCACTAATGTCATCGATTTCTTTTCATGTCCAGCGTATCCGTGACATAGTTAAGGCGCACACATGCTCCCTCAATCTCACGGTTCATCATACTCAAAGGACAACCTACCACCAATAGTTGCTTCGAGTGCCTTAAATAACTTCGCCTTAATGAACACCAAATACCGTCAATTTGACGCCCACCAATGGTGGTGCGTTCAAATACTTTTCGGACCATCGGTGGTCACGACCCCAACACTGGATTTCCCACTTCATAAACCATATAACGCTTTGGCTTGATTGAACTATTTACTGGTATTTTCTTGCTACTAATTCGCTCTTTCCTACATAATCATTTCAGTAGTGCCTTTATTCCATATGGGCCCTGAATAAGTGGTTTGGTGATTGCAGCTTACCATTTCTTTTTTAGATGTTACTGAGCGCGTTTTTTTTTCTGAGTGCGGGGGTGGGGGGAAGAGCAATTTAGCAGCCGCAAAATAGCAAAAGGTAGTTGATTTATTCGCCAACAGGCAGTTAAAGTTAACAAACCCCGTATTCAGGGCACGAAAGGGAAAAATCCTTATATAGTAAAGTGCAATTCAGCAGCAAGAAAATACAAAACACAATATCCCGTGCCCCAGTGAAAATAGGCACCACTAAACGCATTACTTAGGAAAGTACAATTTAGCAGCAAGATAATACCAATACATATTTTATTTCTTGGCCAACATGCTACGTTACAATCCACATAATTCCACCTTAATCCACATTAATTTAGCTCAATCCAACTTGCTCTAATCTCTTCCAACCTTAATCCACCTTACCGGAATTTGCATCAAGCTTAATCCAGTTTAATCCACATTATTCCACTTTAATTCAACTTTCTCCACCGTGCTCTAACTTTGCCAACCTTAATCCACATAAATTCACTTTAATCCACCTTAATCCACGTTGCTATATTGTGTACCAACCTTAATTCACGTAAATTCTCTTTACTCCACCCTTACGCCAATTAATTCACCTTCATTTGCCGTAATTAACTCTGTTTCACATTAGGACCGCTTACATTAACTTGTTCTATAGCTTCAGTTCGCTTCACTGTAATTCACAATATTTCCAGGTGCCCTACGAAATAACAGTTTCATAGCAAGAAAATACCAATATATGGGTAATATTACCGCCATCAGGTGATGCTATAACCAGCAGACAGCATACAAAGGGCCCCAGCGAAAATAGGTACTACCGAGCGCAATATCTACGACATTACAATTTAGTAGCGAGAAAATACCAATAAATAACTTCTTTTTCTCCAAAAGGGGACGCCACAATCAGTAAACTCTCTAGGATGGGCGCTACTGAGTGCATTTTTAGGAAAGTGCAATTTCGATGTAAGAAAATGTCAACAAATAGTGTATTTCTTCGTCAATAGATAGCGCTACAATCTGCAATCTCGTATTTCGGGCCCAAACGGAAAAAAAGGTGCTACAGGTCGCATCATTTTGAACGCTCCTTTTTTCAAGGGCGCCCTAAATATGGGATTTGCCGATTGTTGCGTCATCTGTCGGTAAATAAATGCATTATTTACTGGTATTTTCTGGCTTCGAAATTTCACTTTCCTAAAAATACAGTCAGTAGCGCTTATTTTACGGTGTTTGCTGATTTTAGCGTCATCTGTTAGCAAGTAAAACAATTTGTTGCTATTGTCTTGCCATTGCTCTGCATTTTAAATTAAACGCTCAGTAGCCCTTATTTTCGTTCGAAATCTGATTACGGGGCTCTGCTGATCGTAGCTTTACCTGTTAAAGGAAAAGGAAGCTACTTATTGTATTTTCTTCCAACTAAATTGCATTGAATAATGCAGTGGCTTTTAGTACGAAAGTATTACGTGTCCCATGAGGCAGAAATGCCGGCGTTGTCCGCAACGAACGGTACCGAAAAACAATGCGACCTCATCAGTGTCTTACAAATTAGACTACAAATTGTATAACAATGTAAATTAGTTGATATTATACCTTAATACACCTCAATCCACAATAATCGGCCTTTCCACAATTTGTACGAACCTGAATCCGCCTTAATCCAAATGAATTCACGTGAATCCACCATATTATTATTCGTACCAACCTTAATCCACTTTGCTCCACTTTAAGTGACCTAAACGTGTTCTACCTTGATTTCACTTTACTTCACTGTTATTCACTTTAATTAGCCACAATATCAACTAATTTACATTGTTATACAATTTGTAATCTATATTACTACTGACGTCCTACAAGAAGCTGATGACGTCGCATTGATTTTTGGTGTCATTCGTTGCGGACAACGCCGGCCTTTCTGCCGCATGGGACACGTAATAATTTCGTACTAAAAGCCGCTGCATTATTTAATGCAATGTAGAAAACACAATAAATAGTTCCAATAATTTTTCCGTTAACAGGTAAAGCTACGATGAGCAGAGCCCCGTAATCAGATTTCGAACGAAAATAAGGACTACTGAGCGTTTAATTTAAAATGCAGAGCAATGGCAAGACAACAGCAACAAATTGTTTTTCTTGCTAACAGATGACGCTAAAATCGGCAAACACTGTAAAATAAGTGCTACTGACCGTATTTTTAGGAAAGTGAAATTTAGAAGCCAGAAAATACCAGTAAATAGTGCATTTATTCACCAACAGATGACGCAACAATCGGCAAATCCCATATTTAGGGCCCCCCTTGAAGAAAGGAGCGTTCAAAATGATGCGACCTATAGCACCTTTCTTTCCGTTAGGGCCCAAAATACGAGATTGCAGATTATAGCGTCATCTGTTGGTAAAGAAGTACACTATTTGTTGACATTTTCTTGCTTCGAAATTGCACTTTCCTAAAGGTGCACTCAGTACCGCCCGTCCTAAAGAGTTTACTGATTGTGGCGTCTCCTTTTGGAGAAAAAGAAGCTATTTATTGGCATTTTCTCGCCACTAAATTGTAATCTCGTAGATATTGCGCTCGGTAGCACCTACTTACGCTGGGGCGCTGGATATGCTGTCTGCTGATAGTAGCAGCACCTGATGGTGTTGAAATAAGCTATATTTTAGTATTTTCTTCTTACTAAACTGTTATTTCGTGAAATATGCGCTCAGTAACACTGATTTTCGCTGAGACCCTTTGTATGCTGTCTGCTGGTTATAGCATCACTTGATGGCGGTGATATTAGCCACATATAGGTATTTTCTTGCTACGACACTGTTATTTCGTAAACAGTGTGCTCAGTAACACCGATTTTCGCTGGGGCCCTGGATATGCTGTCCGCTGATTGTAGCATCACTTGATGGCGGTGAAATAAACCATATACTGGTATTTTCTTGCTACTAAACTGTAACTTCGTAAACAATGCGCTCAGTAGTGCGTATTTTCGCTGCGCCCTTGGATATGCTGTCTGCTGATTGTAGCATCTCCTTATGGTGGTGCAATAAACTATACATTGGTATTTTCTTGCTACTAAGATTTAATTTCGTAAACAATGCGCTCAATAGTGCCTCTTTTCGCTGGGGCCCTGGATATGCTGCCTGCTGATTGTAGCATTACCTGATATATGGGGTTAAAATAAACTTTATGTTGATATGTTCTTGCTATTTAATTATACAAATAAGGTAGTGCCTTTGAGTGCGAATTAAAGCAACATAGCTCTGATGTGCCAGAAAAACCGGCGTTCTCCACGAGTGGTCCGAAAAATCAATGCGACGTCATCAGCTTATAACCTGGGTAGTAATGTGGAAGACCGCAAATGGTATAACAGCGTTAATTAGTGGTTACTATGGAAAATTGTCGCGAATTAAAGCGAATTACAGTGAAGCAGAGTGAACCGAAGTTAGAACAAGTAAGGCGTCTTAAGGTTAAATGAAATAAATTAGGAGAAAGTAAAATCAATGAAGGTGAATGAAAGTGAAATACGGTGAATTAAGGTGTATTCATGGGGATTATGTCGGATTAAAATGTATTAACCTGGATTAAGTTTGGCACTAGTTAGAGCAACGTGGATTACAGAGGATTAAGGCAGAGAAATGTTGTTGCAATTTAGTTCAAGGTGGATTTAAGTGAATTAAGGTACATTAAGGTTGGTACAAATTAAAGCGCAGTTGGCTAAGCTGCATTAAAGAGGTTTAATGTGGATTAATCTGGGTTAAGGCTGACACAAACTACAGTAAAGTAGAATAACGTTGGTACAAATTATAGCAAGGTGGATTAAGGTGTAATTAACGGAATTAAGGTTGGTAGAAATCAGAGAAATGTAGATTGAGCAGGATTGAAATGGATTAAGGTTGACAGAAATTACAGTAAAGTGGACTGCCACAATGGTCGTGATCTCGAGGGCTTTAACTTCTTCACCTTAAACCAAAGGTTCTGGGTTCGACTCCCATCACTGGTCATATGGGTTCGAGCACATTTCGAACCATCGGTAGTCATGCCAGCGCCACATTTTCCACCTCATGAGCCACACATTGCTTTAGCAATAAGCTATTTATTGTTATTTTCTTGCTACTAATTAAGCTCTTTCTTGTAGTTGCCATACCACACCTTATCCGCGCCTTGTAAGCAGAAGGCGAAGTTAGCCAACGTAATCGTCAGATACCATTTGTTGTGGGCACTTACACGCTCATTCGTGGCGATCCTGTCTTCCACGTCGAGGTGGTCGGTGCCGCAAAACGTTCCTGGATCCCGCGGCTGATTCAGCACAACCGTCGGGGTTGTAGGCGTTGATGTGGGCCGCGCCATTTCGGGTCCTCTTTCGTCCGTCATGCTGTCTATACAGCACTGGCCGGCGATTCGGCGACACATTTTGATTTCCAGGGCGATAGCGCAAGCTAAGTTGCATGCCCTGAAAGTATGTCTACGATTGAACGTCACAAAAGCACTCGCACGAGGCCTAGAAAACTAACCTATAGCAAGGCGCACGGGCGTCAGTGATTCGCAGATGAACAGCTTTTCGACACAAAGATTTGAAGTTCATTCGAACTTACCGTGCAATCCTTTGACAGAGGAGCCGTACAGTCCACACCGCTGGTTGCACCTTACAGCAGCGAAAAACGCTGTAAATGAAAGTTGCCGCCGGGACACAACCGCTCCGTCTCGCAAATCCGAAACCACCACAGAAATTGGGCCTGCGTCAGGCCCAGAGTTGTTCCATATTGAAATTTCTTTCTCTATGGTTGTTCTGTGAGGTTCGAGCTGAGCATTGCGGTCTTCCAGCGCGAGCGGTGGCTGACGGTAGAAGAGACGGAGGGGTCGGCAAGGGTCGGCTGTGCCTGACTTGTTTGTTGAATGCTGATATTCCCATAATATGTGATTAAGTGTGGCAACCTCGCCACACGATGTACATCTGTTTGTAGCATAGAGTTTCTAAATAAATACCCTAGAGGGAAATGTGGCGCTAGTGTCTACGGGGGTTCTCATGAGCGTTGCCTCAACCCAACGTTATTATAGTCTAGTAACGTTGCCTCAACCACGTGGCCTCAACCTAAATGGGAATGATAGGAAGTACCATAGAGTTATGGTAATCTATAGTATAGATTACCATAGTTATGCGCCTTAAGACTGTTTTTGCACTTATTAGTAACAAAGTAATTATTGAGCCATCAATATATACTTACAGACACACCCCGCACCAGAAACTCCAAACTTTAACCCCATGTTTTGCACGTACTGAAGTGTTCAAGTATTTCTTTGTTCCACAACTATTAGCAAATGGAACTCGATGCCGTACCCAATTGAACCTACTACTGATTGACGTTTGCTATTTTTTGCTTCTGTCTATTCGAATGATTCTGTATACCTGCTTGGACCTGCGCATCCTGTACCTGCTTGGACTTGCAGTGGGACTTTCTCTGGAACTCCTAGCTTACTATTTTTTATGCAATAAAAGTGCATCCTCAACACTACGTAAAACTTTACAACTGTTGCTGTCACTTCCTGATAATGGGCGGCTCGTCAGACGTCATACCGTTGTTTCTTTGAACATGAGCAAAAAAATCTCACAAGAGATCGCTGACGACAGTGCCGTTATGAGACCTCCAGGATCAGTATTCGTGTGAAATGACGATCTGACGCAAGGACAAAATACGAGTGCAAAATAAAACCATAGGTGAAGAAACGCTATATAAAGGGAACTTAAAGGGGAGAGAGAGAGAGAGAGAGAGTCCTTTTGTGGAAGAGAGGATCGATGTCGAGAAGGCGGAGATTGCGCTGGCCAATGTTTGTTCCCGCAGAAGTTCGGAATCTCCTTGTTTTATTTGCGCATCTCGCAACAGCCGTGGCTGGAGAGACCGGTCACTCTCGAATTTTCGTCGCGGAGGCCCACGGTGGCATTTTGCGTGGCCTCGCGACGTTGCCAGACTGCTATTTCCGATGCTCCGTCATGTCACGTGACGCATCTGTGTGCCTCGCCTTCCCACTCGACGCTGTGCTCCGCATTGTCCAAGTGCAGGCTAAGCTGGACCTTGAACTCGTACACCTGCGCAGACGAACGCAGTACGTGTAGCGCCGACAGTTCTTTTATTATTATTTATTTATTCAACACCGCAAGCCGCTTAGAACGACAGAAAGCTGAGCTGAGTTGGTAAGGATTCATTATGCAAAATAGAAGTGAGGCGTGCAGACAGGACACAAGAGTAGAGAAGTGAACAACGCGAACGCCGACTATCAACTGATATCGACTATCTTTCATTTTTTCGCCTCAGTGCTCCCTTCAGTTGATAGTCGGCGTTCGTGTTGTCCACTTCTCTACTCTTGTGTCCTGTCTGCACGCCTCACTTCTATTTTGCATAATGAACCGCAAGCAGATTTCCGATGGCCAAGGAAGGAGTAGTCTACAAGTACATAGGAAATACGAGGCTATCACAAATCACGCAAGGCGCAACGTTCAGGAATATGGTAACAAGGAGACAGGGTAACAAAAGTCGAGGAACAATTGCAGGCGCGTATGAGGTAACTGACCGAAATGACGGTGCATGTGTCAACCCGACAACGGGAAAAACTATATCAGAACTTGCTGAGAGCTATAGTTGGTGCGTAGTTGAAGTTTTAAGGAGTTTCTGCTTCCTTGCTATGCCGAACAAAGGCCTATCGCCTGCAGGTAAGGTGTTAACAGTTTCTGATTTAAAAACGCGAACTCTTTATTGAGATGAGACCGATGGATCATTTCAGGTTTTCTTATTTTCTGTTTCGGCTTACAGTTTTTCTGGTTGTCCGTCTGGCGCATGTGCCTTTCCGATGAAGAAGCGTTAGTTGTTGATCCAGCCTTCGTCCCTATACTTCTATATCTCTGTGCTTTCGTTTAAATTTGCCGGCTCCTCCCGCCCTTGTGCGATGAGCAAACTCGCCCAGCAATGCCTGTATAAATGGAGCCGCTTCTTACGTACCCCTAAAGCACGCAGATCGCTTAATGTGATACCGCGATATGTTCAGCGGTGCGATTCTTGAGGCGTGACATTTGAAGTTGTTGGGAAAACATATACCGTGTTACAACGTTAGATAGCAACTCGCCAAATTCGTAAAGTGGTACCGGACCAAGCGCACTCCGTTTCAACTTATGCGCACGGACAGACAGAAAACGATCGACGGCGCCATTAGGCGCCAGGACATACGGTGGCGCCATCTACTGGAAGAGCACCACTGACGAGGTGTATACGAGGGTTAAGTAGGGCGCACTCTTCGTATACCTCGGCTACAGGCGTTCAAATAAAGCAACGCACGAGGGCCCTCCTGGGAATTTCTACAATTGCACTGAAAACAAGGTAATTCGGTAACTAACAGGTAACAGTTTGCCCTGGGCAAACTGCAAATGCAGAACCCTACACGCCGTATCTCCAGATGCACGGCCTGTGCGCGGTATAGTCGAAATGAAGTCCAGTGAGCGGGTTTATATTTTTTAATTTTACCGGAAAAGAATTGCAAGCACATATATTCGCGTTGCACGCTGTCTATAAAACAGCAGTCAATGTCGTCTCAGAGCCGCGATCGGACGGATTCTTAACGAGTGCTTACACTCGCGCATTAGTTCCTAACTTCCGCCCCAATATTAAGAAGTAATACTTAATTTTTCTGCATCTGAAAAAATGACCAGCGCTTCCCCTACCGGAAAACAGAGGTAATTAAGCGAAGCTTGTCCTGCACGCAGCTGACCTTCGTCACGGTTAACTAACCCACAGGTAACGGTGCCGGATTGCTTCGGCCTCCCGCTCCCTCAGCTCGGGATCTTCTCGTTGCTGTCCGATTGCCTGGGTTCGGGCGGCTCTAACGGCTAGATCGGTGCGCCGGCGGCGAGTTCTCGCCGCCGCTCGTCGAAGGCTGCCTGTTCCTCGGGGGGAACGCTCAACGCGTGGCCCTCCTATCCGTTTTCCGAGACTGAACTGAACGAAAACTATAAGCCGGCGGCAGCGTGCGCGAAACCCTTTCCTGCCCTTTCCCTCCCCGGCGGAAGCGAAACGGCTCTGATTGGTTGCGGGCGTGACGTGAGCGCGCGACTATGCAGCTGGAATCCTCGCTGATGACTCATGCCCAGGGTTGCCAGATCGCTCCAACCACGGGTAACCAAATTGGCCTCCGCAGTAGCCCAAATGTAGCCAAAAGCGAAAATTTCGGGTAGCCCAAAAGTAGCCAAAAATCTCCCGTCTTTTTGTGAAGTCGTTTCTTAAGCATACTGAATTAATTTGCGGAAAGAATACCTACATATTAGTTTTTCCACGCTTGACGACGCATGACCTCCGCGCGCATCGTCACGGAGGCCATGCGGCACGGAAAACAGATGCTGCACAATCGCAAGAAGTGCAGAAACGCAGGCATGCATGCAGGCAAATTAATGATAAGGCAAATGCGTTCTTCGTTGAAAATGCACTGTTCTATTTTCCCCAGAACACCAAAAAAATCACGAAAAGCACCACACAAAAATAGCACCGCGCAATAAACACGCTAAGCAATGGCATGCATTCAGGTGTTCAGTACTATTACTTACAGCTCATGATAATTTCGATTAACACCACACAACGCACTAAACGAAAAACTACAAAAATTGCAAGACAAAGTCCAACACAATAGATGGCGGTTGGTACAAAATCTAGTACGATATATAGACATAAATTAGCATGCTACGATTAAGCATCACGAGCTTATTGCGAAGTGAATCTGCTTGGTCCATACAAAATGTCACGAGCTGAAACGGGACAAAAATTCTTGGCCCGGTTTAGAATCCTTGCAGCAGCCTCCGTTCCTGGCCAGGCCAAACTTCACGTGGAGGAGCGCTACCATTGTCTCGTTCGACATTCTACTTCGAAGGTCGGTTTTAATGAGCGAGACCTGGCTGAATTAACACTCGTTCGACGGCGGCATTTGATACGGGTAGCGATATAGCAAAGACAAAAGGAGGGTTTGGAGTTGTGTAGGGAACGGATATACTTGTGGTGCCTGTGGGGTAACGGAAGAGGATATGTTCTACGTTGGCGTTGGAGGAGCAGCAATTTGGACAGGAAGGGTCCGTCCGAATTGCCGCGTAGACGCCATGCGGCAGACAGAAAATTCGGCAAATTTCGGTTAGGTTAAGCTCGGTGTTCTCCCTAGGCTGCTGAGCACGAGGTCACGGGATCGAATCCCAGTCACGGCGGCCGCATTTCGATGGGGGTGAAATGCGAAAACACCCGTGTACTTAGATTCAGGTGCACGTTAAAGAAACACAGGTGGTCAAAATTTCCGGAGTCCTCCACTACGGCGTGCCCCATAATCAGAAAGTGGTTTTGGCACGTAAAACCCCATAATTTAATTAAATTTCAGTGTTCTCCCTCCGTTCTAGCGCCGAGGTCGTTATTTCGCAGATGGAGACGTGTTTCCTGAGGCCAGCTTTCTTAATTAAAATGATCAAAAGGCCGCGATCCTTGACCTTTTGACATGCATATGTGTTCTATCGCAGAGCTTGCAAATTTTGATTTTGTAGCAGACGCACTCAATTTCTTTAACCTGCTGTCGTCTGCCATTTTGATTCCAGCGTGCTTTTCATTTGTGCTTAACTCATTTTACCTTTTTTTACACAGGAAAAAGATGTAGCCCAGAAATAGCCACATAGCCGAAAGGCAAATCGTGACGCCAACTCGGACAAAAAGTAGCCCAATTTGGCTAGTAATAGCCCAATCTGGCAACCCTGCTCACGCTCCGGCGCAGCTGTCACCTCATCAAACCGCCTTTTCCTGCAGCTGCTCTGTTCTGGGAGCAACTGTTTTTTTTTTTTTGGTGCTTGACCACCGTCAACGCCACCGAAACTAACGAATACAAAATTCGCTTGAAAAACCTCCTAATGGCGTGAAATGAGCGGTCAAGACCTTGTTCCCGATCGGAGCTATGGAATTTCGCTGCTGCTTCTCATCCACGTAGAGCTGGGTGGGCGCGGTCTCCTGGCCCACCATCACAAGGCTTCCGATGATGAGAGGCACGGGTGCAGTGTTCTTGTGCAGCCGGCTAATAGTCATCTGACACTGTAAAAAAATTAATACTGACGATTAACCTTTGCTCGTTAAGGATGGCTCATTGGGTAAAGGGATAGGGTGGCGAAGACATGGGACAAGCCGTCGAGACTTGCTTCGCACTATATAGAGATCGACCATGCGGAAGATGACCGACTTCACGGCGAACAGAGCGAAAAGACAGGACGCGATATCTTTTCGCACTGTTCCACAAATGGACAACAACAGTTCGCCCCATTTTCAATAACAGGGCGAATGCGCGTTATTGTTTTTTTTTTCTATGGACCGCCTGTGGCAGTTAGCGCCGCAGTTACACCTCTTCATGTGGATTACTCGAAGAGGAGGCCACGCTGATACTGACACAACAAATATCAGCGTTCAGTTTTCTAAGCAACAAAATTCAACCAACACAGGGCGAGGCAATATATGATAAAGTCTCCAAATACGCTTCTCCACACACCTTCCGCGCAATGCAGCAAAGGCGAGGGCTCCTGTCAGCCAGTCATTGACGAGAGCCTGCTGCTCAGACAAGTGATGATTCGCCCATTGTGCGCTACTATAATCCGCCTTTGATCGCCGAGGGCAGCTTTCTCGACTATCCCTCGGCGCACAACAAATAAAGATAACTTTCAGCAGCGCAATATACTCTCTTGCTAGTCTTCATTTGCTCGAAAAGTACATCTAAAGGCCCACGAAGGGCCTCCTGAAAACGATTACGCTCCTGAAATAGCAAATAGATGAATTTATTTAGTGCAGACACTCGGGGGGGGGGGGTGCTAATTCTGGTCACTGACAAAATCCGCCATATTGTCGAATCCGCCACCTTGTCAGCTCTGATTGGCCCGGATGGCTGCTATTGCCTCTACGATTGGCTCCAAACGCCGACATTATTGCGTAATTAGACAAGATGGCGGAATTTGAAAGTACGAACCTGGAAGTAGTTCGTAGCTAACATTATTTGCATCAAGAGCATTTTTGAGCATCTGTTCAGATTTATTCCAAGTTTCATCATCTCCTATCCTGTTTTCAGGTCTAAGAGCAATCTTGACAGCAAAATCATTAAAACCAAAATCTTTGTATACTCCAAAACACTGCTGTACCCGGTGTGGCGAAATTAACCCCACGTGTACGATAATGCTGAGCGAAAACAATACACAAATGGTGATGTCACGTTGAGGTAGCAGTAAAGAGAAAAAGAATGATTGCAGCTGTGTTAGTAAATAACCCTTGCACAATACCAAGAAAAGCCACTCCTATCCCGAGAAGACGCTTGGAACGCCAGAAAAGAAGCAACAACGAAAGCTGGGTGGCGACGCCATCTTGAAATTCTCGCGCAAGCTCGCCATGACGTCATTGGTTTTTGACGCCGTCTGCCCGAGCTTAGCTAATTTATTTATCGGTAAAAATCGACTACATTCTAATGGTTATTCAACCTATTAGCGCGCAATCAACGAAAGTAGAGTTATTGAAAAATACTTTATCAATCCAAACTGATTCAATGTTTCTATTTATGGTCCTCTTAGGACAGGTCCCCGTCAAGTCCTGCTGTGGCGACGTCTCGTCGATCGCACATCCAGTTATTTTTGTATTCATAGGATAAGGTCTATGCTCCGTTCGACACATGGCAGTCAACGCCGTGGAAGCAACGCAAGTAGTTCGGTCAAGAAAAGTTGTATCACTCCGCGCGCTACGTCCACGCTTCGCTGCGCGCCAACAGCGTTCGCTCGCGCGAGCATGCACGTGAGGCTTCTCACGATGGGTCGCAAATAAAAAAAAAACCGAAAAGAACAAAAAAAAAATAAGAATGATCTAAGACAACGCATCAGCAGCCGTATGTCACATTGTGTTCGTTTCTAAGGTTTATTAAAACTTGTTTCATTCAATACTGATTCTATATGTAAAAAGCAGTTGCGCACAATGGCGGTCAAGAAAACAAAAACAAACATAGAACTATATTCCAAGGGCGAACGAAGCCAGTGCAAGAAGTGTCCCTAGCCTCCACAGCGTTGACTGCTACACATGGAACGGAGTATCACACTGCAAAAGAACGATGAAAACAAGTTTGAATGCCGCAAGAACAACGACTTCACGTTAATGGCACCATGGTCACCATGGTGTTTCATAGTAAATTTGGCTTTTATTCTCTCCGCTGCTAGGCACTTTGTTTTCTCTCTCTCTCTCTCTTTTCCTCGTTTTCCCGACCCAACAAACAGAGACTTCTGAAGACGGGTCTATACCAGTGTATTCTGAGTTTGTGTTTTTGTTCAGAACCACGTCTTGCAGTTTCCAAAACGAGAATACGCTATGGTCTTGCGACCGAAGCATGGGTTCGCAAGATTTCTAAAAGACAGTTTCCTTCACTTACAGCGGCGACGTGGAACCGGAAGTAATCGTAGGCACCGGTTTCGATGTTTCCTGTTGAAAGAGAAGTGTAGATTCGGGTAAACAACCGGACATAAACTGACGATGTATCAGTTCTTGATATCCCAGAGCGTTCCCTTCCTATACAGTCAATTACTGCTATTGCAACTTGTGCGTTGACGTATAGTCGAGTTCTGGTTAGATTTTTTTTTGTTACTTCGATGAACACCGTTCGTGACAATACACCCTAACAAAACGTAAATGAATCACGGAAAAGGAATCCTTGGTCACTGCGTGAAAATGAAGGGGAAAAAAAATCGCAAGGACCAGGTTCCCATTAACTTGCCATGCGAACTTTTTTTAGTGTTCTCATGGCCTAAAAAGGGCGCTAATAGAAGCGAAGTGGAATTAACCATAGAAGTTAGCTTAATTTTGTCACAACGGCGTCACATGAATTGTGACAACACTTGAGTACGTAGCACACCTATATTAAAATAACCTTCATTCACAAGTTAAGTTCTAAGCGAACCCAACCGTTTTATTGAATACTTTAATGAAGTCTTCATTAACTTCGGATCTTGTCGTCAAGTACGTATGAACCGTAGTAAAAAATATTTAGAATTATTACATGATACATTTATTTAAAGACATCTTCTGGTCATGACAGCATTCGTGTGCTTCCTTTCGAAGCTACGCAGAACGAGCCTCAAAATACCTGATGCTAATTTATGAAAAATCGTTTGAAAGCGAACAGGTTCTTGGGCAGTGGAAAATCCTTGAAGTCATTCTCAAGACCCGGTGGCCGTCGGTATATCGTGCCCTAGCTCTCACATACACAGCTCTCAAAATTTGCTAACGAAATTTTTAACATACTGCATTAAGATAAACTTGCTACAAGAACTAGTAACAGCCATTTGGACAAAACATGAACTTTTGTTAGCAAAGCTATCTAAACGGCTGGTAAATCGGCTGTTTCGCTGCGAACACCGCTACTTCGAAAGTTTAATACATCACACTCGGTCATCTCAAAAGATTAAGTTCTGTCAGCTTGAGCTTAACACGGAGTCACAAGATGTCGTCATCTCGGTACAATGCTGTTGGTTATACGTGCACGCTCGGCTAATGATCACAATATACTAAAATTAAAATTAAATTATAGGGTTTCACGTGCCAAATCCACTACCTGATTACGAGGCACGCCGTAGTGGGAGACTCCGGCAATTTGTACCACCTGGGGTTCTTGCACCTAAATCTGCACGTGCTCCTAAATCTAAGCCCCACGGGTGTTTTCGCATTGCGCTCCTATCGAAATGCGGCCGCCGCGGTCGGGATTCGATCCCGCCACCTCGTGCTCAGCAGCCCAGCACCCCCAATGTATTCTGGCGAGTGCAGAAGTTCAACCGAAAACTGATCGATCGAAACTAAGACTATCCAGGCTTCCGTATACGGTGCCTACTCATCACGAGGTCGTTGACGTGTTTCGAGATCCACTCACGTTTCCCGACGCCATCGTCCCAAAAGAGAGTACCGGAGGCCTTCCCGTTGTGTGGGTACACCACCAGGGTGACGGTTTTGTTGAGCCTATACGAGGAAGAAAGCAGATTTCGTAAGACACGACGTTAACGTGTAAGATAGGCTTTGTGCTGCCACTGTGGAAATGAGGCATCGGCGCCACAATGTGGTTTGTAATACGCAGTCAACGCGGATGATAAAAAAAAAATGTATTCACGCCGCATTGCAACATGCAAGCTACGTTCTCCACCGCTAAGCCGTCTCTTGGCCATAACAAAGGCCTATCAACGTTTGAGAACGCTAATGTAACTAATACATACGCTATTGCATTGAAGTGCTGCCACTGTCGTCTGCCTGCGGTGCAGAATGTCGTCGCACAACGGCGGCAACGACCGCGGCGGCGCAGACGAAATTAACTGTGCCCATCAACGCCGTCACGTTTAACATGTTCCATTCCTCTCACTGCAGGAATCGCGGCATGTGACGCCAGTGCTCATTCACACCTAGGCGGAATCGCCTCTACGCAGTGCCTATATATACCTGTCGCGCGTGTTCGGTCCCGGGGTCTGCGTCGGGAGCACGGAACCTGCCCGAACATACAGCGGCGTCGGCGTTTTCAGCGTGAGCCAGTTGTGAACCATGTACTCGCCCGTGCTCAGGAACGGTGTGTTCTGGGTAAGCGAAAACCGTTATTAACGTATGCGTACACTATCTATCTATCTATCTATCTATCTATCTATCTATCTATCTATCTATCTATCTATCTATCTATCTATCTATCTATCTATCTATCTATCTATCTATCTATCTATCTATCTATCTATCTATCTATCTATCTATCTATCTATCTACCTATCTATCTATCTATCTATCTATCTATCTATCTATCTATCTATCTATCTATCTATCTATCTATCTATCTATCTATCTATCTATCTATCTATCTATCTATCTAAAAAAAGAAACAAAGATACTGCGAGCGATACTATACGCTTGTCGGCACGTTGCCTTGTAACATACGGGAAATGGTATAGTTTTACGCGTGTACTTTCCCATTCATGTTACTGAGGTGAAAGTAGTGTATACGACGACACACGTAGAGAGATACACAGAGGCGGGGGAGGGGGGTGTGCATTTCGCAAGTGGATTCGCGAAATGGACTGTCCATTTATTGGATCGCGCACTCACTGGATAGATCTCGAAGCAGGTAGGGCAGGCGCCAATCGTCACCGCCGGCTCTCAAGCTCCATTGATTCAGCGCGCTGAGTCCGCGACTTTCGTTCCTTTTTTTATTTTTCGTCTTTGATTTTCAATAAACGCTATACGCGAGGTCAACCTCTGTGTTCGCTGACCTAGCCCTTAGGAGACCAGGCGTTACCGTACCCCACTTTTCTTTTTGGAATTGGATTTTATTACAAATTTGCGCATCTGGTATTACTTGATAAACACTCTGACATCTTTGATTGGCTTTAATCTTGTTACGCTACTTGCAGGAGCAGGATCTTTCCTGATGTTATTTTTAAGTTCCTTTACAGTTAAAGAATGAAGTTCGCCTGAGGAACATGAAAGAAAAAAAGAAAGAAAAATCACCAACGATTACGACACTTCCTAATGCCAAATTTGCGCGCACCCTTGTACGTGTTCTCATTTCGCGTGCCAATATCTTGTATTACGATTATATACGCACACGGTTTATATTAGGAAGAGAACGCTGTGAGTTGCGCGCTTTGTCTCCATACGGACGACGCGTGCTATTCTGGCGCCACATCGTAGCCATCGTCGCCGCACAGCCCGTCTTGCGCGGCACTACGCTTTTCTTCCCCCGCTTTCGTTTCACCAACGACGAGAGCGGCCCTTCGTGGCGTGGAAATGGTGCCACCAGTGTCAGCGGCGACAACACCCGAGGGAACGCCACGGACGTCGCATCCTCGCAGCCGCTCGCCATCGCCCCTTGCAGGAGCAGTAATCCCCCCCCATCGGAAGCACGGATGAGATCGCCCACGCGGCGGCGGATGCCGTGGCGGCCGGCAGCTCAGCGCATGCGCAGGCCGTTTCCCCTCCGCTCCGCCTCAACTTTCCGTCTCATGCTTTCACTGTAGCCTCCTCCTCCTCTATTTTCCTCCTCGCGCGCTCTTCACCTAGGGCTGCGCTCCGCGTTCGCTTTCACCTTTCGCTTTGCTCGTTCGCTCGGTTACGCCGAGGTACGACGCCGAGGCACGCCGACGCTCAACGCAGGAACGGGCGCTTTAGAGCTGCGCTCTAAAACGAACCACTCGTGCACTTAGATTTGGGTGCACAATAAAGAACCCCAGGTGAGCTTAAGTTATTCGGGAGCCCGCCGCTACGGCGCGTCACATAGCCCTGGTGTTGCTGCGGGACGTTAATCCAAGTCAATCAATCAATCAATCAATCAATCAATCAATCAATCAATCAATCAATCAATCAATCAATCAGAGTAGCGAGCTGTCGCCACACGCTCCGCTTTTTCCCGGGGCACGTCTTGCAAAATGGCAAAGTCAATTCGCCCAGGTTAGGCTCAAACTGTGCAACGACTTACGTCGTAGTACTCGTACCACAGTCCCGCAGGCAGGTAGAACGACATGTATGTGTACTGCGAGAGAAAAAGAGAGGGAAGCCAGAAGGGCTCATGCACTGATATTGAAAACGCGTTCAGTTTTGCGTGTTTTCCTCAACATGGTGATAACAGCATGTCACTGGTTATATATGACAAACAAACAAAAAAAAGCATGGTGGAAGTTCGCCTCACGTGTGCAATAGAGTTTCGAATTAAAAGCACCGGGAAAAAAATTACCTCGCTGTGCAGGTAACAAAAAGCCTTCAGCTGACATTTTCTGACCACTTTATCACTTTAGCATATCGCGACCCACCATACGCTGCCGGGATGCACAGATAGGCCAAGCGGGAGAGCGTTATTGCAGTTGCCCGCTCGCAGGTTGCTGCAGGAGGCGCCACATCGTGCGTTGCTAGGCTGTTCTATAACTACAGCGTACTGTGTGCAGTATTACGGGCTCAATAAGTCTACGAAAACCTACAAGCTGACAGGGTATTCTCTGCTGACTTAACATGGGTTTGGCGTATCTGGGATATGGCTATCGTAACCACTTGCAGAATGAGACGGTCGCTTAGGGGATTTGCTTGTATCCGAGCATGAAGATAGTATCAAATGCACTTATACATGCCGGGAACACGTACTAATAGTTAGCGACTTAGTGTACAATAAAAAAGAAGTATAATTACCCGCGAACGAATGGTGCTAAAGCTTGCGATATTTTACTACCAGTGTCATTTGGCAAATATGCGCTGACACGCGTGCACGGGATATCCGGAATGTTCGCGCACGCTCCAAGCTTCTGCCGCGCGCTTCATGTTTGAACGCTTTTGAAGAGAAATGCTTCTTCGCAGACTTCACGCGGGTTTTGTGTATCTGGAATCTGGCTATCTTGTAACTACTTCCAGATAAAAAGAAAAGAAGGGTCAAGCAAGCGTCGACGCCTAAGACAGGGTCGACGTACCTGCGCGTGAAATTCGATACGAATATGATAAGAAATTAATGAACAATGAACACGGAATAGAGACGAAGAGAGACAATCGAGAGATGCATTTGATGCAACCATCAAATAATTTTAAACATCACTGCGTAGACATGAGAAAGTCTTAGCGTGTCCTGTAATCCATTAGACAGAGGCAGATAAGGTGGTTTGCGCTCCCGAGCACCCACTATTCCACCTGATCTGCTGCGTTTGGCGGAATACCGGAAACGCTAAAATTCTCTATCTACCTTAACGTGAACACTTGTTTGGCCCACTCTTTTTTTTTTCGACCCCATAGAAATATAAGGTTACTTGTGGTAACTAAAGGCTAAAGAAAGAGCAAAAAAACGAAACATCTTACATTTCGTGTGATTGGCGAGATGAGCAGAGACTTGCCCCACATGAACTGCGCATCGATGCCGTACGTATGGGGTTCCTGCGGGAACCTGCATGCGGGGCAGGATGTCATCAGCGGAGGCGCAATTACGAATAACCAGAAGGCCGCAACCGCAGTGTACGTATATACAACATATATTGTCTCCTCAACAAGCAGATCCATTTCTGTGTATGGCCAACGAGCATGGATCGGCGCAAAACCACCGCCAAACCCTTTTCCCCCCGGTGACAGACTTTGGTCTCCAGGATAAAGGGCTCAGGCGAGTGAGCTCCTTATAAAAAAGGCAAAAAATTGTCGACGACTGATTGAAATGTTGAAAATTGAAAACTGATTGAAATGGCCATGATATCCTCGCAGTTTTTTTCTTCGTTTTTTACTCACAAGTGTGAATTTTGTTTCTCTCTCTCTCTCTCTCTCTCACTCACTCACTCACTCACTCACTCACTCACACACACACACACACACACACACACACACACACACACACACACACACACACACACACACACACACACACACACACACACACACACACACACACACACACACACACACACTCACTCGCTGCTGATAAACATTAGATGAGAGTCCAGTGCTGCAGTACATGTCGTGCGTTACTGATTCTACTCGCAATCGGCCCAAGGAGTCGCCCACGTGCGCGGAGTGTACTCACTCGAAGAACAGAGGCCTAACGACGGGCGTGCCGCTGCTGTGCGCCTCGTAGAAGAGCGTGTACAGGTAGGGCAGCAGCGTGTAGCGCACCTGCAGCGCCTTCCTCATCACGGCCTGCGCGGCCTCGCTGAACACCGCCGGGTCCTGGTCCTGGACGCAGGCGGGCAAATGGGCTCGGTGTCACAGGGTGCGCGAGCGGTCGCGGATTTTGCAAGCACTCCTCGCGTTTTGGTTCCTTTATATATTTCGGAAAACTAAAGTTGCCAGCTTAGGCCATATTGATTATTTTAGCATGAAATGTACTTTTTTTTTTAAAGCGAAGCCGCGAAACCCCTTGGACTTTGCTGACCGTGGCCGAGTAGTCCTCCGCTTATATGTGGGCCCCAGCTACTACACCTGCAGACGTGGCGGCTGCCGGCTCTGTTCTCTGCGTAATTACGTAGTAAACCAACCAACGGTACCTAGATATTTTCAGTGCAACAAATACACGCCTTAAGGCGCATTATAGGTGGCGTCTGAAAGACGACATGTATGGCGTATTTCCGGCTCCCGCATGCAACCAGCAAAATTATATAGCCTTTAATACATGCATTTGTTTATCCAGAGGGCGCCACTACTGGGGCACGGTGTTGCCGGAACCTCTCATTGACTCAATCAATGACTCAAGTGTTCAAGCAGGCGACTCGCCCCGTTTCAAAAGATATGCGAATAGATCATCATCGTAATCATCATCAACATTGGATTTGGACAGCAACTATTCTTTCACTTAAAGTGCATCTTTCTGTGCCTTCTTTCCCAGGGTTTGGAGCGTCAGCCCGGTCGGATTCTTGCTGAGTAAGGTGGTCCGGGTAAAATAGCAAGTATGGTCGCTCACAGCGCTCTTGTTTACTTCATAACAACATCGTCGTAGTTAGACTTGCTACTACGCTACGTTATTTTTCTCCTTGCCGTGACGTCAAAATAATCTCGGTGACGTCAAATCCGGCATTTTCAAACTACCTTAGGATATGATAAGGTATCTCATAAGCCCGCGTTTTCCAACCTTTGTACTTGCCGAGTGTCGTCATTGCACGAAGCGTGTGGTAAAGTTTCTATAACTTGTATTACGCGTTTCAGTACTACTTTAATATGTGGTGTCCAAATCCAGGCCCCAGCGACAGCTCTCTGAATAACGGGGGCACAGATCTCGCAGGCTAAGCTTTTGCTAACGGCATGCGCCGGAAGTTACTCGGGAGCCTAGAAACGTCATAGACGACACGTTTATAGACACGCTCTTTCATACGGCACAACTTTCGCGAGAAAACGCCCGTCGGACTGGCGCACTTACGACTGCTCCGATGTCGTTGTGGGATCTGCTGAACGGGTAGAAGGCGCCCAGCTGCATCCACCGGACGCACAGGTCCTCTGTGACGTTTCCGGAGAAGCCGCATATGTCAGCGCCTACCTGCAACGCGACAGGTTCGGGTCCGATGCACTTCCGCCGAGCACACAACGCCTCCGTGCGCTTTTGCCAAGGTTCCGTCCATCATGGCGGCCATTTACTTACGTACGGTATGCCGAACATGTTGAACTCCAGCATGCCTGAGAAAGAGAAGACCATTAGGAGACGGCCTGCTGGAAAACATGTGTCATTCGTGACAAGGTGCCCGTTCCTAAACGACACAAACGCTGCGAAGAACAGCCTGTAGATAAGCATGTCTAAATATAACGAGTCCCTTTCAATGCCAACGGAAGTCGGAAACTGGCGATGGCCGCGTGGTCAAAGGGTTTATCGATTTGTCGTGCCGAGCTACCCAAGACTTTCCGAGAAGCTGCGTACACCAACGAGCTGTGACCGACGCTTCGGGTAGTCCTGAGCAGTCAAGGACGTCATATCGAAGAGACCCAAAGACGGGTACCGCTATGGACCAATGCTCCGCTCATTTAGATTACCTCACATGCGTCATTAGTCGTCCTTTAAGGCGGTTGGGGCACAGAGCAAGATACTTCTTTCTCCGTGGTTTATTATTCGTGATATTACGACAGTCAGGTTCAGCAGGGGTGCGCGCAGCCAAAAAACACAGAATACATTTCATCTTTCAGCTCTGTTTGATCGTTAACCGCCACTGTGAACAGTAACCTTAGGCAGGAACACTTTGAAAACCTTCGAGCAAATATTAACTTTGTTTTCTATGGGTGTTATGTTATCATGAGCGGAATCCTGATCTGCGTTCCTGCAGCAATCCTTCTCAAATATGAAGCGGGCGAGGGAGAGAGAAGTGGCAGTAGCAGTAAATACCAATGATGGAGCGGCGGAGGTGTGTCCAGGTGCTTTGGTTGTCACCGAGCCAGTGCCCTCCGTACCGGCCGCTCGAAGGGTACGTCGACCGGCTGATGATCACCTGCCGCTCGCTGAGCACTTCTTCAAGGGCACTGCAAGAGTCGCCAAAACTTGACGTTTCGGCTCTGATCTCTTGAACAGGGTATCTGTACGGATATCCCGATACGACGTTTTATTTCTTGGCATTCATCAGCGATCTGTTCGGCTGATTATGCTTTAACCCGCGTACCAGACGGTGCTTTGTTGAAACTATCGATTACGTGAGTGGTTGATATAGGTGAAGTACACGTGCAGCAACACAAACGCGAAAATGACGAGGCCGCATGACGGCAATAGTTTCCGAGGCGTCTCTGGGGCCATGGACAATCACGCTACCAGAAATGCACGGACTAGTCCACGAAGATGTCATATATATCTCGTGTTCCTCACCGGCTTTCTGTAAGCCCTTGGGCGAAAACTTCGTTTTGGTTGGCTACAGTGGCGTAGCAACAGGGGGGGCCGGGGGGCCGTGGGCCCCGGGTGCACGGGGCCAGTAGGGGGGAGGGGGGTGTCATATACGTCTGAAGACACCCGAAAATTGTCGATATCCTCGCCTTCTTCGACTACACCCGGGGAGGGGGGGTCACAGAAGAGCTAAGGGCCCCGGGTGCCACACGACCTAGCTACGCTACTGGTTGGCTATCATCTACCCACCTACAACGTCGGAGACAAACATGGCACACGACACATGAGGAAGTAACAAGGAAGGCTTAGACCTACATAATACTTCCACCTAACTAACGCAGGCATAACACACGTATATGGGGCGTGCAACGAAAATCTGTGGTTCAAGCTAAAGACAGTGGCACATAACGACATTCAGTGTGGTTCCTTCGTACTCCTACGTGCACGAAGGCAACGTCATTTAACTTTAGGCAAAGTGATACAGCGTCAAGCGCACCTGTGCGTGGCGCGCATCTCGCTCCAGCCGTACAGGTTGTGCACGTCGTAGTGCCAGTAGCTCTCCGTGTCGCCCAAGCGGCCGCTCATGCACAGGGTGCGGTCGCTGAGACGGGCCTCCGGGCCGTACTGAGTCGCCGCCCCTGCAACAGGGACGCATTCGGGGTGTTCGCGCCGCAAATGCGACTAAAGAAGCGGGCTGATTCCGCTGGTATAAGGTTGAAATACGTATGCCCGCGGCTTGTGTTAGCGCTATGAAATCGGTATGAACGTTCGTCGCATGTGATTGAGTCAACCAAGACTGCACAGGTGTCAACCAACGGCACTCAACGAAATTTCAGTGGCATGCAGTTGCGAATCGGCCTACCGACTCTGCTGCCGATGAACTCGTTTCGGCGTATATATAGATCGACGCCTCTAAATGTGCGAAACACAAGCCGGAGCAGGCGATATAGCCATGGCGTAGTGAAACTCGTTCACTCGGTCTATATAGTATACAGCCGAACGCCTTTATAACGAAATGCTAGGGGCCCTCAGAAATAATTCGTTGAACAGGTCACTTAATTCACCGTAAAGGGCGCAAGACCAGTCGCAATGGAACCGGGACAGAATTATTCCTCCGTAATACAGTTGATTTCGTTGTATAAAGGCGTTCGTTGTACAGAGGCACACGACTGTACATACACGTATACAGTCGCGAATACTACAGTAACCCGCGAATAACATATATAGTATCCGCGGGTTCCGCTGCATTGGTAACATTGCAACTCGCTCTCTGACGACGCGATCGAGATTCCATACAGAAAATGGGCGGCAGACGCGGTTTCGCTCACTCGTCGGGTATGGCGGATCGTCGAAGATGGTCACGTGGCACTCCAGCTTCCAGTTCTTGAAGCACTTCTCGCGCACGGCGGGGCTCAGCGCGCCGCGGTTGGTGCTGAACTCGGCCGGTTCGTTCATGTCCTGCGGGGAACACCGATGCTAATGTAGGTATAAGCCTACACATCGGAGAGCTTTCAGTAAAGCCCTTCTGCCGTTTGCGCGAATGTATTCATGCGGGGCGCCTGCAGCCAGCAATAATTTCATACTACATCAAACTCTATACAGTCAACGCATACGTCCCCGCGAAGGCTTCAAGATCGAGCGCAGATCTTAGGCACCCGTTCCTGCGGCGAGCGACGGTGCGCCTCACCGTCGCTCGGCGTAATGGCTCATTCGCACCGGCGACTTGAGGAGGTCGCGCGACCATCTGAGACTCACGACCAAAAAGCGACCGAAGGCGCGACTGATGTTCACACCGGCAAGTCCGGCTGATAGCGCGACCCGCAAGTCGCAATCCCGGAGATTATCGATCTCAGCGAGAACTCTCGGAATCTACGCGGAATTTGCCGCGACGCGGGAGCAGGCCGGATGTAGAGACAAGAAAGATCACTTCCGGTGCGCCGCTGATTGGTATCAGTTTTGCGACCTCGGTCGCGCGACTGAAAAATCTAGCAGCGAGCGGCTGGCCCAAAACGGTCGCTTTTCGAGAAAAGCGACAATTTGCGACCACTTGCGACTGGTCGCTTTGCGACCAACTTGGTCGCGCGACCACTGTCAATCGCCGATATATGAATGAGCCTTAAGCGGACGCGGAGCGCAGCGGGGGATGAAATTCGCGAGGAGGAAAGCGGGGAGGAGAGTGCAGCGGAACAATGAGGCGGAAAGCGGAGGAGGTTATGGCGACAGCGTGAGAAGCGTAGTGCGGCGACAATGCCTACGAGATGGCGCCAGTGGAGCGCGTGTCGTCTGAGAGGTCTTTCGGCGGCGGCGGCTGCTGCTGTAAATCGCGCCCACGCGTCACCTACGCGCTGGCTCTCGCAATTTCCAGATTAGCGAAGCAATCGCGCCGCATTTCGCGCCGCCTGCAACGTGCTGCACGAGACAGACTGTCCGTGCCAGCCAATATAACGCGACATGAAAACTCGTATAGAGTTGCGATCAAACTTCTGATTAGCGAGTGTGGTAATCACCGGTGAATTTTTAGGGGAGCTTTTCACATAGCATACACGTGGTCAACGCTAAATGCTGTAGTGTCACCCGGGTTGACAGAAATCAAAGCTCTTTCACGAGAAGCACAGCGTTCTTTTACCCGCCGTGGCTGCTCAGTGGCTATGGTGTTGGGCTGCTGAGCACGAGGTCGCGGGATTGAATCCCGGCCACGGCGCACGGTGAGTCAAAATGAGAAAAAAACCCGTGTACTTGGATTTAGGTGCACGTTAAAGAACCCCAGGTGGGCGCAATTCCCCGTCCTCCACTACGGCGTGCCTGATAATCAGAAAGTGGTTTTGGCACGTAAAACCCCATAATTTAATTTTTAACGGCGTCCTTTTATAGGCCTATAGGGCGTCGAAACCGACAACGCGTCAAAAAAAAAAGAGAGAGAGAGAGAGAGAGAGACAAATTACAACAAAGTTAATGCTCGCAAGTGGTATAATATTATAGGCGAAGTCAATTTCACTGCTTATTTTGATTATTTTAATTTTAATGGCTTCCCTTCCAAGTCCTGGCACCAATCAGAAGCGCATTCACGAGATTACACACGTTCCACGGATCCAGGCAAGTTTCCTTTCTCTCCTTCCAAGTCTATCCACCTCAATCAAACTTCCAGTCTTACATTTTTGCATTATTGCGCAGTTGGGTAAGAGTATACGATGAGAACATGACCTAACTTTGTGTTTTCCTTTCAACAAATGAGCTAGAATTTTCCAATAACCTAATCTTTTTTCCCTGCAGCATGTAACAGTCCACTTTTCTGTCTTATGTGCTACTGAACTGGTCCCGTTTCCCCGAAAGTAATTCCCCCCTGAAAGCGCTCGAAACCAAAAATAAATGGTATCAAAGCAGTGCGTTACATCGATTTGTTTTAGAACTAATGACTCATACATTGTATTTGTCCCAAGCTCGAACCTTTTCTGCGAGGAGCGCCGTTGTGGAAGGCTGAGGGCAAGTTAATTTAGACTATCCTGGAATCGTGCGCCGAATCATTTGCAGGGGTGAGCTCGTGCCTCGTCGGAGTGGGGCTTCCCGTGGAAATCCAACCCGCGACCACGTGTTCAACACCAGCATCAGCAGCAGAGTGCTATATAGAAGTACCACCAATAGGTTTTAGCGGAAACCCTTGACGATTTTCTACGTAAGCGAATGGTCAAAGTGTCGTTGGTCGAAAAGCGTAAGACAGAGCAACGAGTAGAGCACATTACGAAGCCGGAAAGTGTAGAAGTTCGCCGTATTCCCCCAGAAGCTTAATGTATGTAGACGGATGGCAATAAACAGGACCTCCAGGCTGGGGCTTTTTCGTTTCAGGAACAGCAGCAGCACCAAGCTAGGTTCTTCCGTATATTTTCCAGAACTTCTCACCTAAACTGCGATTGCTTCTGTGTGACAATAAGCCGTGAGACTATTTTTTACAAGAAGCACCAAATCTTATGCTAAGCTCTTGAATACTGGAGACGCAAGTTGGTTTAATGCTTAAATTATGGAGATACGTGTGGTGCTAGTAACGGTTTCTTCTGAGAAGGAGACGTGCCAAACAAAAATAATTAAAAACTTATGAAGAACAATGCGACCACGCTTGCTATCTAAGAATGCGTTTAGCATGCTTTGGGAGGTGGTGACTTCTCGCAGCTTCGTCGCACTATGTGTTACGGGTGGCGCTCTTCCTTACAACTGTGGCTTACCCGTACGCGGGAGCGAACCGATACATCGAGCGCAACTTCAAGAACTATGTGGTTCGGAACCCCGTGCATATCCAAAATCATTCGTTATACACTACTCACTTCGTTATAAAGGCCGCGCAGCGCGAAGATTACAAGTGAACTGGTACAAAACTATACCTTCGTTATACGGGTCATTTCGTTGTATAGAGGCATTTGCTGAAACTCGGTTGCGCGAGAATATGCGCCCTCTGCATCGGCGGTTAAAGTCCGCGACCACCGCGAAAACGGGCGAGAGAGCCAAAGGTGTTTGCTTTATAAGGGATCGTAAGAATAGCACGCTAAAGATCCTTGCCAGCCAGATGCCGTCGAAGGGCAGCTTCTCTCGCAGCTCCGCGAGTTCCTTCTTCCACCAGAGGGCGGTGTAGTTCTTGAAGAAGTCCACGTACGCCACGGGGCTGCAGGGCCATAGCTGAGTGATGAAAGCGTTGAAGGCTGAGCTTGAACACAAGTATAAGTCCGCCGAGTGAGGCTTTGTTTATTCGCTGACACCGGTAAGGTACCGCGAAAGAACGTTGAGCCGCAACGGCCTACACAAAGACAACAAACTCGTCGCACAGTAAGGAAACAACGTATGGTTCGTTCCCTTCCAAATATACGGTTGTACATACGGTTTCATTACTGTGCGAGTTCGTGGCCTTCACGTAAGTCGTTGCTACAGTGCCACGACCGCCTATGACTGCTGAATACACAACAAATACCACAGAACACTGCTTGATTTCATACGCAACACTGGTCTCACTGCATACGTGTAATACACACTCTACGTTATACCTTAAGGAAGCCTTGGTCTAAATGATTAAAGAGAGAGGAAAAATGATTGCATTATGCAAGCGCTAATTAAAATTAACATGAAATTCTCGCTATAATCAAAGGTTCCTGCTTTTCAGTGGCGCAAGCTAGGGTGCGCAATATCGATATACAAGTGACCTTCCGAGGAAGAGGAAATAAACTTCAGTCTCCCGAGTTCCCAACGTTGAGCAATAACGCAGGTTAATTCCTGCGAAAATGCTACAAAAACTGGCAGTTTCACCCGATGGGCAAGTTATCGACAGTGATAGCAAGGCTTATCGTTGGGTTCGAACTCATCCAACGGTGTTCTAAATATGTACGCAGGTGGGACATGTCAGCGCGGCGCAGCCGCGCAAGGCAACTCATGCTGGGCGCAGGAGGGAACTGCGGCATGGCACAGCTATGCCGCGGTTGGGAAGAATTGGGGATAAAAGTTAATGGAGAATACCTTAGTAACTTGCGATTCGCTGATGAAATTGCCTTGCTTAGTAACTCAGGGGACCAATTGCTATGCATGCTCGCTGACCTGGAGAGGCAAAGCAGAAGAGTGGGTCTAAAAATTAATCTGCAGAAAACTAAAGTCATGCTTAACAGTCTCGGAAGAGAACAGCAATTTACAGTAGGCAGCGAGGCCCTGGAAGTCGTAAGGGAATACATCTACTTAGGGCAGGTAGTGACGGCGGATCCGGATCATGAGACTGAAATAATCAGAAGAATAAAAATGGGCTGGGGTGCGTTTGGCAGGCATTCTCAGATTATGAACAGCAGGTTGCCATTATCCCTCAAGAGAAAAGTATATAATAGCTGTGTCTTACCAGTACTCACCTACGGGGCAGAAACCTGGAGGCTTAAGAAAAGGGTTCTACTCAAATTGAGGACGACCCAACGAGCTATGGAAAGAAGAATGATAGGTGTAACGTTAAGGGATAAGAAAAGAGCAGATTGGGTGAGGGAACAAACGCAAGTTAATGACATCTTAGTTGAAATCAAGAAAAAGAAATGGGCATGGGCAGGACATGTAATGAGGAGGGAAGATAACCGATGGTCATTAAGAGTTACAGAATGGATTCCAAGGGAAGGGAAGCGTAGCAGAGGGCGGCAGAAAGTTAGGTGGGCGGATGAGATTAAGAAGTTTGCGGGCACGGCATGGCCACAATTAGTACATGACCGGGGTTGTTGGAGAAGTATGGGAGAGGCCTTTGCCCTGCAGTGGGCGTAACCAGGCTGGTGATGATGATGACAGCTACCGCGCGCCTCGCCCCGCTGGCGCGTTGAGTATAGCACCGCCAGATGGCGTTACAGGCGTCGCACCTCGACGATGCGCGAGACCGAAGGGGAACCGTCGGCGTTATCATCAGGTCCCAAGGAAATACTAGATGTTCGCTCGACGTCGACTGTCCGCATCGCTCAGACCAGTGCGTACAAACAGCAGCTCGGCGGGAACGCTGCATGTGTACTTGACGCGCGCGTGCGCACAAGGGCAGAAGCGGAAGGCGGAACGCTGTGCCGATTGAGCGAATCGTTGACGGTGAGGCACGGAGCAAGATACATTTAGGAGTGGAAACTCCGCTGTTTGCGGCGACCAGAAAAGGTCACAAGCCCGCGGAGCCGTTGTCGTGCTAGCGGCGCCTGGCGGCCTGGAAACAAAGTACCGCCGTTGAGAGCGCGCCGCAGCCGCCTGCCCGGGCGCTGCATTTTTTTTTTCGCTGCGGCTTCTACGAAGCGCCGCATGGCGCCGCCACTGTATGCGACCCCATCGGCGCATACAACAATTGTGACCTTATCTGGTCGCCCGCGCTCGCTCGCGCTGACGGGAGTTTCACCTCCTAAATGTCTTACTCCGTGCGGTGAACCCACTTCGCTTCGTTGTACTTGCAGCCAATCGCACTCTGCGTTTACCGAGATCTTCTCAACCTCCGCGCGCGAGCTGCGCATGCGCCGTCGATGATGGGACAGCACGGCGACGGCGCGAACGGGTCGTCTCCAGCGTTCGTGCAATTGATGTTGCAATAAAACTGAGCTACGCACTGGGTTCGCAACACCTTTCAGTGTACTTGAGAGGGACTCCACATTAAGTTAGGACTGGCGGAGTTTCAAAACTCCACGTGCTTCGACCGAAATTTACAGCCCCCCAAAATATTTACATCATTGAGGCTCATCTGGTCCTCCAACAATAGTCTTCCATATTTTGTGCACCTCCTCGTACGTGCACTACCGTCCACGTATACTTTTTGTCAGAAGCACTATATGTCCCACTCATACACGCGCGCCGATCGAAATCTGAAAGTATACCGGGAGCGCAGTTAAAGAAAATAAATGCACTCTACGATGACAATCATTGTCGGGGAGCGAGATAAGTAGAAAAGGATGCAAATTTCTTTTAAGCCATATTAGCGGAGGAAAGCAGACTCTTCCCCCTTTTTTTTCGAATTTCGCGCTTAAACTGGGGCTGTGGTGACGTCAGTATAACGTCAGGAATTTCACCGTGACGTCACGAATATCAGTTATTGTCGACCACAACTATATACACAAAGGATCAGTGCGTTCACTCACTATTCCGAACATGATGTTGTGTGTCTTGAAGTTGACAGGCGGCACGCTGCGGCGCTCCAGCGGTGTCATGCTCGGGTACTCGACGAACGTCTTGAAGTGGCGGCCGCGCATGAACGGCCGGTAGGCACGGGACGTGCTCGGAAGTGCCGGCGTCTGCGCATGCGCGAAAGAAAACTGGCGCTTAGGCGATTCGAAAACAAAAGCCGGAAGTACCTAAACACGCAGCCGCCGTTACTCAGCGTCGCCATGTCACTCGAAACGAGAACGGCCTTGCACAAATGGGTGAATCGGTTTTCATCAAGCGCGTACTATATTAAACTATACCTACAACTACTACTCGCTACAAACAAACCTTGCAGTCTGCTTCTACGTGCGTCTGCGGCTAACCGAAAGTGCGACCCTCAGATCCCCTTGCCTGCTAACCAGACAGAGGCGTCGGAACGCGTCAGCATGCGCCACGCCGCACTCCGCGCCGCAACGCGCCCAATGCGAGAAGAAGGCACCCATCTACACGATCATGACCTCCGGGATTGCGCGCACGATCTTGGAGACTACGAAACGATGTGCACGAGTTGTCACGCCGTCGCCCTCCCTCTCGTAACCCCCCCCCCCCCCACCTTGGGAAGAAATTTCACGGTTGCACCGCTGCTTGCAGCTGTCTAGTCCCCTTGTGGAAAGGTTGTCTCCAATTTCAGGCTTCCCCTGTTCGCCCACATTTGTTCAAATCAAATATGCGTCTTCCTGCGAAATCTGTGTTTGTACTACTGCCACTAACTACCACTACTACAACGAAGCTATGTACACACTATAGGGTGACTGACAGCTGGTGGGACGCTGCTCACTAACTGTCAAGGGTCAGCGCACGTCTGTTTGACAGGTCTACCGGCTATTAACGAAAGCCGCAGGATTACCGCTAAGCCAGAGGGCACTGTCATCCCTTATCCATTAACAACTATCTTGTCAGAGTGACAAAGTACACACCGACAAGCAAATACAAATGTCGTTCGTCTCCATGAAGCCTTACGATATAAAGGCAGTAATGAGAGGGTAAACGATGTCGCGGTGAATATAAGCTGTCGAGGCGTTCATTCGGAAAGTTGGTGTCGCATTAGTAGAGAAGAATCTGAGTGAAGACCAATAACAATTGGTACATGGCCGCGGAATAATCATTCGCTTAGTACACAGACCGCAAAGAGTGCAAATTAAAACACACCGATGGCATTAACGTTGCAAAAGAGCTTGAGCAGTAGGCTGGAGTGCTGATACGTGTAAAATCCCACCACTTCGTTTCAACTCTGTCATCGCCATCATCATAATGATCACGCGTGCGTTATACCAAGTTGACGACGAATCGCAGTCCGTGCTTCTCTCGCTGCTCAGCCATGAAGTCACTCAGACTAGCGTAGCGCACGGGGTCGACGGTGAACGTGGTCGAGTTTTCCATGTAGTCGATATCCAGGTGCTGCACGTCCTGCGCTGACGAAGACGGCGTACGTGAACGAACGAAAGAATACATGTCCATTTTCACTACGCTATAATCGTTGATGCGCACGTCCCACATAAGCATAAGTGTATGCTTGAGTGCAATACAGACAGTCGGAAAACGCAGGGTTCTTCCAAAACTTTAATCATGTATTGGCGCAAGTCGGAGACTCGAACAAGCGACCGGCGTCGATGTTGCAGCAGGGGACGCTGCAAGTGACAAACGCGTGAATGCGCGAGGCATGTGTATGCTGCAGCAAAAGTCCGGAGACGATTCACCGCGTTGTAATGGAATGCCAAGATGTTCACCCAGTAAGAGGGAACGTCTACCTTCCAGAAGCAATGTAGTTCGAAGCTGCTGGGAGCGTTAACTGGTCAGCGGTCGACGCAAGCAAGAAACCGTTTAGAGTATTGGTGTAAAAGAAGGTCGCAGTTTCGCCCGAAAGGAGACGCATTGATTGCGACAGCAAATTATAATAGCCTGCTATACGAAATGTGATTAGTAAAGCTAACGGCCGTATAAATTGCGCTAAGACATCGCTTAAGAACTTAAGTAACAAGTATGGTATCGCGCAAGCAATGCCAAACAAGGATATCTCGCTCCATGCCCGCGGACGCTTGCTGCCAGAACGCTGGCGTGAAGAAGAGCGGCAGCAGCGGCGAGCGAACGCTTCGTACTGGCTCCAGCTTCAGCGCGTCTCCGAAACTTGAGATTATGCGACCCCCGACATTAGTGCGCGAACACGGTGCACTCGAAGCCACAAGTCATCTCGGCTCGCGTGCTCTTTATGCCCGACGCATATTACTTCCAAGACAGCGCGCGCAAGGTCGCGCTCAATCGCCCCCCCCTCCCCCGGCCTTTCGCGCGCAACACTGGACGAATGAGCAGACTGTGCGCATCAAGCCACCATCCTTCTCGGCTCACCCACTCACGATTTCCCTCGCACCCAACGCACCTATAGCATACAGCGCCGCGGGGCTCGATGGTATCTGATTGGATTTGAACTTAATGCGAAACATCACGGCTACATCTGAAATTCGCCTGAAGTTTTGCCTTTAATTGCCATCGCAATAAAAAGCAGGGAAGGGATGAAGCCAAGTCGTTACAGGCATGGGTAGTTTTCTTTTTTTTTGTACAATATAGAGATAAGGGTTTTAATGAAGTGAATAAAGGATATCAAGGTAGGCAAAATAACACATGAAATAGATTAGCAAAATTTGACGAGCTCAAGTAGGCTAGGTGACTATTTGTCGCCGGCCCGTTTCAAAGGGGATGTCATAATATCACCACTGTCATCACGTAAGTAGCGTGAGGGACGTGTCGAAATTCCGACGTACTTTAGGCGTGGCATCGCCAGCAGCTGGGTCTTCCATTCATACACCCGCCTGAAACACACTCCACATGTGGTACACAGGGCTCACAAGAATCACACGGTAGACATATATACTCTGGAACCATTTTTCTACAACTTGGCCTTCCGAAAAAAAAAAGCTAGCCCATCGTTGAGAAGTGTAGGACATCTTACAGGCGGTCGAAGACTATCACAGACTTATTTTAGTCCACGCCAATTCTACGACTTTCTAGAGACGGAAGTCGTTAAGAAGTATATCTTTCTGACTGAAGTTCCAAGCCCGTTGCTTTCACAAAGTCTACAGGCAACAGTACTCAGAAAGTGTGTGGGCACAATTCACAGGATACCCGTAAACAGTCTCTTGACTTCATTTAAAGAAGTCTACAAAATATCTACACACTGTCCAAATAAGGTTTAGTAAACAGCGTGAGCTCACCACGGGGAATCCGGCCTTCTGGTTCCTCTCCAGCACCTTCGCGAGTTTCTCCAGCGACCCGTAACCGTAGCGCGACAACTGAAATCCCAGCGCCCAGTAGGGAGGCAGGAATGGCTTGCCGATCACCTGAAGCCGCGCACGCCAGGACCAAAATGTGCAGCTTCCTCGGCGCAAGTAATATGCATTTGCACCGCGAGCCTAGCCGCAATTCGTATACGTGTAGACTCGTGTAACAGCCGCACTTCTTTTTTCACAATTTTGACGAGGTGCGCCCCTTACACGGGAACGAACATCTTGCTCAATATGGTGCCGGCGCAGCCGGTGACTTGTCCACACCCCGGATGTACCATGGCACCAGAGGTCAACTAAAGCTCCTTAAACTTCGTAAAGTAGCGCCACGCTTTGAAGAATGCCGCCTCCTCCTCGCGCGTTCTGGCCGAGGCCGACGCCGCGTCGCTATTGGCCTAATAGCATCACGTGGGCCCTCGCGCCGTGCATCAGCGCCATTTTTGCTCGAGAAGCGTCTACGGAGTGGCGAAGAGCGCATGTTGGCGCCGTTGTTACGCTCGAGCAGTGCAGGCGGCGCCACGGTCGAGGAAGGAGCGTGAAAAAGAGGAGAAACGAGGAGTTAGGGCGGAGGAGGAAAGTGCCTCTACTTTATCAAGTTTAAGGGGCTTCAAGGTCAACGCGCAGTTTTCGCCATCTAGAATCTGCACGCGGAAGTGTGCAGCGCGCGAAAATTCGGGGCACCGAACACGATTGCTTCTCCGTTGAAATTTCTCGGTTCTTTAAAATTTTGGGCTGCGAAGTTGGCGGTGCAGCCCTTACACAGATGCGGCCCGTACACGAGTCTACGCGTACTCTAATTTCCCGTGCAGACGACACACGGAGCCAAACGGAGTGACCGACAGTGGTCGAACAAAAGAAGCCTCAGACTGCAGCCATCGTTTCGACAAAAGGCTCCTAATTGCGAAGTTGAGGGTTCAAATGCCCATGAATGGATCATTAGGAATAAACATGTATCGTTATTGTACACTGAACACTCTTCCGAGAGTAGGTATGATCGCATTTTAACCGACAAAGCCTGGCTCCCTGAGCCACGCGTAGCCTGGCTTCTTCCCATGTTTTATGCCTATACTACGGCCTCGGTGATGAAATTTATCGCACTTTTGTTCCAATTTCATGTTTGAGCACTGTTGGCGGCTCCTAAATATTCGAGGGTACTAGGAAAAGATATATTCGTATTTACGAAAGGTTAATATTCAATTCGAAGACCGAATCGGGTAAGGTAAATTCGATTCATTATTCGAAACGTCTAGAATATTCGAACACGCCTTGTGTTTGCCAGGGTAAATCCCAGATAAAAAGATCCCCTTGTCAAAAAGTTGGCTGTGATTCGAGGGTTCCCTTGTTCTGTCGTTATATAACATAATGTATAGAGTCTACGAGAATAAGGTTATAGTACGCTCTAATTTAAGAACATGCGGCGTTCTTCAATTATTATCAGTTTATCGAAGGGAATTACGATGCTAATGAGAAGAAGGGGACGTCACACATAAAGACACGCAAGGAGATAGAGATGAGAGAGAGAGAAGGCGACCCCTGTGGCGTTTCCGGTGACGTGCCTAGGTTGCGTCGATTGTTTTACTTCTCAGCACAGCAAGCTGTCATAGATGGCGTTCCGGTGGCTTCCCTCTTGGAAGTATCTATTCGTTTAACGTTAACCACTGAGCTCTGCAGTCAAGCAAGATAGATATCTTTTTTCGCAGCTCGCGGTTAGACCAGGACACGTCCATAGCGTACGGTGCCCTTTTTCGCTGGCTCATTCGTGTCCAAGTGTGCCGCAGGTTGGGTCCAACGACTTGTCAAGGTATCGGGCGCTGAAGGCATGCATGAATGCCGTGCCGGTGCTGAGACACACAAATATAAATATCATGCGCTTATACCACGTCCGCGTGCGTGTTTTTTTGTCAGGTGTCATTACTGCAGGCGCTAACGCAAAGAAAGGGACACCACGCAAGAACACCCACAGAAGCGGTGTAAGTGCTTATACACCGTTTCTACGCGCGTTCTTGGTAGGCGCCCATTTCTCTGCATTGTAGCACATGCAGTAATTCCCCACAATAATCACGAACCACACGAGCCGCCTCGAGATGTTCTCGAGTGTGCCGGTTTATAGTCTCGACGTTTCAGAGTCCTGGCACCATCGCTATGGTAGCTCAGCGGCTATGGCTATGGCTATGGCTGTTGGGCACGGGGCCACAGATTCGATTCCCCGCCGCTATAGGCAACAGCCGGTAAACGTTCCTTTAACTTTTCCCATGCCCTTCGAGATGAAAGGGCGACGCGAAAGATCGGGGCGGTAGCACGTACGCTGGCGTAAAGTTCGATGACCTCCATGGGGTTGTCGCCCACGAAAAGGAAGAAGTCGAGCACTCCACCGATGGTGGCCAGCCGCAGAGCGGGAGCCTTGAGAAGCGTGTACTCTGCAAGAGCGCGCGGAAAAGCCGTATGCGACTCACTGCACCTAGCCTACGTACATAAGTTGGCAGCTTTCGCACGTACATATGGGGCACAACAAAGTGAAGTAAACAAACAAGCGAACATTTAAACGATATTCTGGATTTGCGCGTACCATAACCACGATCTGGTTATGAGACACGCGCCGGACAGCGGAGGGGGGACTCTGGGTTAATTTTTGACCCTCTGGGGTTCCTGGGGACGTTCTTGAACGTACTCCACCTCCGTAGGAATGCGGCCGCCGCGAGGCAGGGGTCGCACGCGCGACCTCGAGCTCACGCAGTGCAAAACGCCACAGCCGCTGCAGCTATATACCGCGGTTGGTGGCAAACAGACAATGAAGCCAGCGAAGCGTGGGGGAAATTAACTGTCACGTAAACGTAAATTGAAATGTGGAAATATTAAGGGAAAAACGAAAACGAAAGTGAACGAAAAGGCAATTTCTATGGATCTGTATGGCCGTAAATACTGGGTACGATACTTAAAAAAACAAGGGGGGGGGGGGAGGTTGTCAGCCATATTTTTCACGGCGAGAAACACGGTTTGACGATGCATCGATAACACAGTGTATTGTAGCGCCACCTGACGATGCGAAAGGACAGCCAGGGTAGAAGCCCGCTCGAGTAAGGTTTCGTTGAAAGTGCTTTCTGGAAGGTCAATACAACGAGGAATAACGAACTTAGACTGTACGCACAACTAACACGCCTCGTACTCCGAAAAGGTGTTTTTCTTTCTTTCTTTTTTCCCCCAGCGCGTGGAGACTTGGTGATGGCATAACAGTAACTGCGGCATTAGATTTCCGGCGGCCTCATTCCGATATGGGAGCGCAATGCGGCAAAACACATGCAGCGCGCGAAGTTGTGCATAACAAACCGTTTCTCGTAATATACCCTGAGGTGAATGCAAAAAAAAAATAAAAATAATAACGGTACATCACGCGGGCAAACTAGAGTTATTCAACTTACAATTTCAGTATATATAAGAGCAGACGAATAATAAAAAAAGCATATGCCTTTTCGCATTTCACTCGCCCCACAAGCACCTAAACGTTGCTTCCAATCAAAACTGCGGCTTTCTGGACTTCCCACGAAAACCCGTAGCCGCTCTTTCTAACAGGCCTTAAACCCCCACAATTTTTTTAGTTAACTCCTTGCAAACTCACCGATAGCATTGCTGTTGAGGAGGAGTACGCCGTGCGCTTTGCCTCCGTCCTCTACGCACATGTAGAATGGATGGACGCCGTACAGGTTGTTGCCGTCCTAATTTCGTAGCCGAGAAAGAGGGAAAAGAAGAACAAAGAATAAAAAGAAGAAAATCACGCAGATCCAATGCACAGTTCGGAATCTTGCGAAGCTTTCAATGAAGCGCTTATTTAAATGTCACGATGCTGTTCTTGTGCAACGTGTTTTGCAGTATATATACAGCCCTGAGAAAAACGTGGGCAGAAAAACGCTGACTAGCAGACTCCGGGATCGGCCCACTTTACTGTATAGCACCGGCCCATCTTATTCGGCAAGAAGCCGACCTAGCATACGCGCCAAAACACGGGAAAGAAAGGCACAGCAAGGTTCGCTTTAGTGAAGGAATCAGGCAGTTTAAGGAGTGCGTTTGCTTCACTGAGGATATTTAGGTACGGTTTGTCGTTTGACTGCACAATTATAGAGAGCAGAACCGGCCGCCAACACATCTGCAGAGGTAGTTTGTCGACAACCGGAAGCCACAATTAGATCACTGTTAGCTACTAAAGTGCAGGATATACGTTGCCAGATCACTTCTGAGGCCTTCTGAGCTTTAACGTTTTTAAAACTGCCTTTTAGAGCACTTCTAATAAAGCGCCCCTGTTCAGCCACTTGAAGTCGCCCCTGCAGCAATTCTGGAGGCTCTTGTTCTCCCACCGGAATGCACCGTACACACGACGTGCTGCTAACCTTGAGCATCTGGTCCCTGGCGAACATCACGTGAGTGGTGAAGTCGAACTCATGCCGCAGTCTCTTGCGTACCGTCTCGCCAAAGCCGTACAGGTTGGTCGACGGCAGGTATGTGACGAACTGCAGGTACTGGTTGGTCATCACCAGGCCGCCGATGCTGGTGTCGATGCTGCGTTTGTCGTGAGAGCGTAGTTCGCTCAAACTTCTGAAGAGGGACTCCCGTGTTCAACCAAGCGTGGTAACACTTCGTTGAAGTTCATTTGAACGAACCATTCATTCATTCACACAATGACAAAGAAGGCTCACTTTCAAACCCACTTCAATTTACCCACTTCTAAAACATAACCCGCAGAAAGTAGTGCGATTGCAATAACTGCATTACAGTTGGACACGAAACCTATTGCAAGAAACTGCGCGAACATTTTCCATCCGACATTAACCTCCGGCTCCTCGGTATTTATTGGATTTTTAATTTCTTCTAAAGTTCAGTCCAGAAAGTTCGCGTACCATAATAACCCGTCTCGATCCACACGATCTCTTCGGCACTTACCCTCGTATTCAGAAATGCATCTTAACTTGAAGCCCATGCTGGACTTAATATAAACGACGCCTGGTGTGAACGTGCCCAAGACGCTCATTGCGTTTCCTTGGGTGCGTTCACGACAGGTCTCACTTAAAACAAGTGTGGGCTCCAAGTTAAGATGCATTCCTGAATACGGGGGTTAGTGAACGGCCGTCGCATTGGCTTTGAACTATAAGGCGGTGCTGTCGAACGATCACTTTCTGTGATACCAGAGTCCTTCTGTACTTTTGCTGACACTGACTATCGCAAAATTTCAGGCGATTGGCGCCGGACGCGTTCGACTTCTGCGGCCAACAACGTTCACGGCACTATGCCAACTGTGCTAAGGCGGCGTGCCCGGCATTGTGTAACGTACCTCGCTACGTAACGTATATATGTACCTCGTACTTTAAAATCCACTGTCAATATATTGACAGTGGATTAGTGGACGCTGCCTTAGCATATATGCTAAGGCAGCGTATCTCGCTACACAATGTCTGTGCCTCGTAGTGCAAAAATCACTGTGCCAGCAGTGCTAAGACAGCGTATACCTGGAACTGTGCCAGGAATGCTGTCACCCGACGGGTCCGGCGCTAGTCGCGCGAAATCTCGCAAGAGAAACTATACACCCGAAAATTACCGCCCGAGAATACCGCCCTCAAGACTTCCGTCTACCTACCTCCCCTTCTAGGCAGAACAATAAGAACCCGACTGAACTAGCTCTCAGAGCCTACGTCGTAGGGCATGTCATTCTGAGAATTCGTTCCTAAGTGGCTATACGCCTCACGAACTCACCGGCTTCAATTCGTAAATTGCAACACTCGTCGTAAAGTAATTACCAAACTTATTAAGCGATCTTTTGTTAATTAGTCGACTATACCCTTCGACTTCTCGTGCAACTAATGTCGGCCTCTTCGAGTAATCCAGCACAGGGACTAGAATTGCGCTGTTTGCCACAGATAACTTCAGACAATTCTGCGTAGCTTTAAGTATAGAGCACCGACATTCCTGCGCTGTTCACTGAAGCTACATATTAGATTTAACTTGGGACGGGCGGCGATTCATTGACGCAGCGCTGGAGCCGCACGTGCAGCCTGTGTCCACTCACAGCTTGACGTCCGTGTGACGACGCATGATGCTGAAGTGGAAGAAGCCGCCGCGGCTGCTGGAGCCCATCTTGAAGGAGTACAGCGGGTTGTACACGTTCTGAGGCTTGCGGAGGGACTCGAAGGTGTCCTGAACGGGCACCTCGTAGCGCCTCTCTGCGGCATTCACGAACTGCACGCCGCGGCGGACGGAGGCGCGAGAAGATTACAGAATCTCGTCAATACAGACCGATTTGACGACTAGTTTCACTGTAGGCCCACCGCTAAATTTTGGCAGCACTAGTAGTCCGTAGCGGGCCGAAGGACAACTGCGGTAACAATTCAAAACAAGAGGGCGGTTCAGGCTCGGAGGTGATTAACAGTGGTGGAACAAGGAACGTCGCCGAAGCCGGGACGCTTCGACAAGGCGTCCAGTCTTCGTCAGGACAGCAACTGCTCTCCTTAGCAGCGCTTTTATGCACGCGTAGCTCACTCTCTCCCCCCCTCAATGAGGAAGGCGGAGGAGGAGAATAAGCCAGTCACTTTATGTCTCCATCTTCTTCTGAATCGCCTTCTTCCGACCACTGTTGGCTAGTGAAAGAAGTGCGTGACGTTTTGAAAACGGCAGGAATGTGAGAATAAAAAAGGTTTCACAATAGGATTGGTCTTCAGGAGAGGTTTCCCTCAAATACCCTCTAAGCTTCACTGGAAAACATTCTCAACAGTACGCACGCTGGCATGCCCCTCAGTGTTGCCTTCAACCTGAGCACGGCGAGAAATCGTCCAGGACTATACTGTCATCATGGGACGCAAGAGACCTGCGTACGCATGAACTAGGAGCGACAGCACTGCGCATGCGCAGAACCGTCTGCGCATGCGCAGTACCGTCGCCCCCCAGTTCTTGCGTACGCAAGCCGCTTGCGTCCCCTAAACTAAAACTCTCTATTTATTAGAGTTTTAGCTGGGGGTGTACGTTGCGTTCCACTCAGACCAGTGCAGCCAGCCAATTTGCACAGAGCCGCTCAGCGGGGAATACTGCGCGTGCGCAAAACTATAGAGCCAGCACAAACGCTCGTGCTGGCAGTGGAGGAAATAACGCTGCCCTCGCCCCGCTAGAGGGCAGAATTGAGTTGAGCGCGACTTCAAGCGTGACGGTGCATCCATTATAGCGCAAAGCGTACAACAGAGACGTAATCTTTAACGAGTAGTTCCTTCCCCCCATTTCTCATCGACCAGAACACCCATGTAACACAAAAAATGGCTGTGGCTTAGCTAAGGTTACGCCCAGGATGCGAAGCATACTAGCCTTTATTAACGCGACAGCGTTAAGGAGCTCGTGTCGCAGAAAAGCCGGTGTCATCGGCGTCGGTGTCGGCGTCGTCGGCGTTGGCCGTGAGCGATAAATCCCAGAAGGCACTTCATGAATAAAAAACAACTTGCAACATGGGCTGGGTGGGAATCGAACCAGGGTCTCCGGAGTGTGAGACGGAGACTCTACCACTCAGCCACGAGTTTTTTTTTTTCTTTATTGCCAACTTGGCACAATACAGTGAAAAACACCATCATAACATCACATTAAAATGCTAGCTTGTGTCTGGCTAGCATAAGTGGGTAAAAAAACGCTTTACGGTCAGGAGTTCGTCCAGATAAACACACCAATCTGGCTTTTCTTCCTTCTGTTTGTACACATCTCGTAAATATGCGATGCTTTCGTTGAAGTTGTCCCGGGCTGACCTCGCGTTGACGTCCGCATTACGCACTGACATTCTGGTTTTCCAAACACTGTGCATTACTAGAATCATTAGCATATCGTACGGCACACCTTCGCTTTCGACGGGAAGAAATCGAATGCCGTAGGGTGTAAGCGGCAGTTCCTTTTTCAGGGTTCTTTGCAAGATGTCCCATAAGAATACGGCATCCCAACAATCGAGAAACATGTGCTCGGTTGTTTCAGGCCTTTTGCATATTACACAGTCAACCGACCATGGTACCAACAACCCTTTTTCCTTTAGCCACGGTATTGTAGAAAGTGTGCCACTATGGAGCATGAAAAAGAAAGTTTTGACTGACGATCGGATAGTCATACTTTTAACCCTTTTTAACACATTGCTGCCTGGCCCAGGATTGTACATCCTTCGATACAAGGGAACAGGCATCATCACATCAATTAGATCTTTGTAGAGGCGTTTTCTCTTGACCTCGCTGAGATATTCCATTGAAAATCTTGCTTTTAGAAACTGCACAGCCGCAACAATTTCATGCATGTATCCGCGGACATTGCGTTGCATATGGGTGCATGATGACACAATGACATCTGGCAATGCGTTCGCCAATCTCACTTGCATAACACTTCTTAAAAAAGGATTTCTTTCATTGCGATAATATACGAACCTAGAGACAATTTGTCTCACGAACAAATGAATCAAACCCAGTCCTCCTGATCGCACTGGAAGGAACAAATTTGTGCGGCTCACCCTTTCCCACGATGAGTTCCATACAAAAACAGACAACACTCTGTGCAGTCGTTGAATACTCATGCGCGACATGTGCAACGCTTGCAAAACATACCATACTCGAGCAATAATAAAAATGTTACACACTGTGGCACGGGAAAAAATTGATAGGTCTCGTCCTCCCCATTTTTGTGTTTTCTCTCGAGCCTTGTCTGTCTGTTCTTTCCAGTATTCTTGTGTATCCTTGTAGTGTTGTAGTGGTACGCCTAGGTATTTACTTGGAGTAGTCGTCCACTGAATGTTGGCGTACGTGACTGGCACACTTTCCCATTCACCATGCCAGAAACCCTGACATTTATTCCAGTTTATTCTGCTCCCCGTGTATTGACAGAAAGCTGTGGCATCTTTTATCGCATTTGTTACACTTTCTCTATCTGTACAGAAAACAGCTATGTCGTCGGCGTAAGATAATATTTTGACTTCACAAGCCATAATACGAAAGCCTCTTATTTCCTCATTTTGAATAATCTTTAAACAAAATGGCTCTAAATAAATGCTAAAAAGTAGTGACGACAGAGGACACCCTTGTTTCACCGAAGAGACAACATGGATGCTTTTGCTGACTTGTTTGTTAATTATAATTGAGGCAGAGCATCCAGTGTACGACATTTTTACACCTTCCAGTATTATTTTCCCTACATTTACATATTCCATAATGGCAAACAATATTTCGTGCGTAACAAGGTCAAAAGCTTTTTCCAGATCTATTTGGAGCATTGCCACATGGTTGGAAAAAACATCACAACACTCCAAAATATTTCTTGCTATATGAATGTTCGTCGTTATGCTCCTACCTTTAATTCCGCACGTCTGGTGTGGTCCGACTATATCTTTAATAAAACCTTGTAATCTTCTTGCCAAGACCTTCATGAATATCTTGTAATCTACGTTAGAGAGGGTAATTGGCCGGTAAGAACCTACCAGTAATTGCTTAAGTCGGTCGTCCGTTTTAGGAATGAAAATGATATGTGATTGACGGAAGGAAAGGGGAAGCTCTTCTATGTCATATGCCTCTTGTATTACCGCATGCAATGCCTTAGCTATAGGAGTTTTAAATTTCTTATAAAACGCTGAACCCAGTCCATCGGGACCGGGCGACTTTCCGGGGTTCAAATCATCGATTGATTTTTCAATTTCCTTTAATGTAATTGAGGCTTCTAGGACTGATTTTGCATTTTCATCTAGTTGCGGCATAAGTGGAAGAAAAGCGTTTACAAATCCCTTGTTTACCTCTTTCCTTTCACCAAACAATTTCCGAAAGTGCTCTACGAAAGCGTCTTCTATATCACTTTTCTTATCTGTGACTACACCTCGGTACCTTATTTCTTTGATTTCTTTTTTGGTCGCGTATCTTTTTTCGTCACTAAGGGCGCGTTTTGTGGGCGTTTCGCCCATCCACAAATGCTCTGCACGAGCCCGTATCACTGCTCCTCTATAATTTTCGACATCGATAAGCTCAAGTTGTCGCTTGACGTCTCGAATTTCTTTACTGCACAGGCCGGGGGTAACACTTTCTTGGCTGATCAAGAAGTCTAACTGGGCTTGCAGTTCTTTTTCGTGTTTTATTTTACTGTGCTTAAGTGCAGAAGCCCGTTCTATCGCCTTAATCTTTATTTTTTTTTTTTTTGAAAAGCTCCCATCTGCCAACTATGTTCTGGTGATCTTCAAGTAAGTCATTAAGGTTTTCCATTGCGTAATCTACGAAAGGTTTGTCATCCAATAGATTATCATTAAGTTTCCAGAGCTGCCAATTAAATGTACTTTTTCTTTTTTCTGCTCCAAGCGAGAAAGACACTAAGCTGTGGTCGCTGAAAGAAACATGATTGACTGTGTAATTACTGCACAAAGGTACAAGAGCTGTCGATATATAAGCTCTATCTAGTCTAGCGTGGCTATTTCCTTGAAAATGAGTGAACTGGGGGAAGTTACATGAAAACAACGTCATCTAAATTGTGTTCACTCACTATTGCGCTTAAAAATATTGCACTTTTATCTCGAATAGGTCGTTTGTTCACTCTATCTTCTGGTTCACAAACACAGTTGAAATCACCCAGTAATATGACCAGCTTATCGCATAACAGGTGTTTTTCCATTTCCTCGAAGAACACTCGCCGGTCATGTTCCTTGTTTGGTGCGTACACGTTAATCACCCTCCAATTTTTCATTGCGAAGGTGAAATCACAAACAATATAACGACCACTTTGACTGACACTCAAAGATTCCTCAACAATCTCAATAGAATTTCGAAGAAATAGAGCACAACCTGCTGACAAGCCTACTGCATGACTTATGGCAACATTGTACCGATTTCTAAAAGGTGATACCATGCGATCACTTTGTTCCTGCGTTTCTACCTTTGTCTCTTGAACTGCTACGATATCCAGCTCATTTTCTAACAGCAGGCGACTAAGCTGGTACTGACGTCTCCTAGACGCCAGACCTCTGACATTTATCGTCGCTATGCGTAGTGCTGTGCCTGATTTTAAAGCCATTTCTTTTATGCGAAGCATATTACGAGGGCTCAACCCAGCTCCTCAGGCGCGGCGGTGACCATGAAATCACGTGACACCGTGACGTCACGACAGAGGAGAAGTGGCTTTGGCTCAACTCTTGCAAGACGGGCTGGGTGGGAATCGAACCAGGGTCTCCGGAGTGTGGGACGGAGACGCTACCACTGAGCCACGAGTACAACGCTTCAAAGCGGTACAAAAGCGCCTCTAGTGAATGCGGTGTTGCCTTAGAAACGCGCTGTTTCTAAGGCGTGCGTCTCTTGCTCAGGCGCACATTTCGTTGCCGCGCCGAACGCTGCTTTGCTCGACGCTCACCGCGTCCAATGCGGGGCGCGTAGTCGCTGCCCTGTAGCCCATTGTCTTACACCCCTTGGCGGGTCGACGGGAACGCTGTCGCGTTCCACTCTTGAAGGCCAAGAAGTAATGCATGAGTTGTTTCTTCGTCTAGCCGAACCAAATATAGCCAAGCAACAGCAGTTCACCAGGCTAAACAGTGGTTCAACAACTAAAATAAAGGCTAGTATGCTTCGCATCCTGGGCTTAACCTTACCTAAGCCACAGCCATTTTTTTATATATTCTGCAAAATGATCGCATTACAGTACCCCTTTCGAATCTGAAAAATTTGTTAGCATAGTATAACACTTACAGCGAAGATGAACCTTGTGGACACATCACGTATGCAGCACAATGTGCGCTATAGGCATCTTCTAACCGGAAGGCTTCACGACACTTGCAAATGAGTTTGCTCAGAGTCCCCACGTCTTCCCGAAGACCCCAAAAGGTTGCGCTGCGCGGAGAGTCGGCGTTAAGACGGAGGTTTTTCCGCCGGCCGCCGCTCAGCGGAAAAATTCGGCCTCTGCTTCACTGAAGACCGTCTTATGCCGAGTCCCTTCGGCGGTGGTTCTGTCTCTTCAACTCCTTTGTCTGCTTCCTCGACGCTCTCCTCCAATGGCCGCTTGGTGGACTGTCCAGTGAGGCTTTCGACGACGTCCATGCAGGTCTCTTGGGTTTCCTCCGCTTTTGTATCCTCGCTGATAGGTTGACAGGCGTCCTTCGATGTGGTGGCTTTTTCCATGGCCTGGTCTTTGGTATCCCGTTCGCGCTCTGCTGGTTGACACCTTTCCTCCAAAAAGGGTTTGTTGGCTGCCAGCGTTACCATTTTGCGGACTGTGGTGTCTTTTGACGGCTTCGAAGCTTCTTCAGCGTCGTTTTCATCCATGAGAAGTTCGGATGAATCCTCGCCACTCGTAGGCCCAGCGACGCTGACGTACGTTTTAGGGCATTGACCTTCTTCATGTCCGAATCTACGGCAGGCACTGCATTTTGGAACCCGGCAGTCACGGCGAATGTGCCCCGTTGCATGACAGCGCAGGCACATCGGCGGACGGCCTGATACGACCACCAAAGCTTGTTCACCTGCGACGTTCAGCTGGTGTGGTAGATCTTCCAGCTTAACGCCTGCCTTGAGACGCATGGACACCAACCTGGTTGTGGACCCCTTGTCACTGATTCCGTGTACTCGCCACCGCTCTCTGCTAATGTCTGTCACTTTTCCATAAGGAAGGAAGGCCACCCGCACGTCATCATCTGGAACGTTGTGCAACAGCCAGTGCACTTTCATCTTTACATCTTGGTTTCCAGGATCAATGACGACGCAGCGCCGGCCCTTGACCTTCAATTCACTCGCGGCGAGTAACTTCTTCACGGCTTCGGCATTACTGAAGGTTACGGCCCACACGTGGCTCATCCGATACGCCCCTAAGGCGATCACTTCAGGAAGCAGCGACATACCAGACAACGCGTCGCGAAAATCTTCGACTCGGTAAGGCCGCGCTTGAACATCTCCGTGAAGAAAAACTGTATTAACAACAAAACGACCTGTTGGCAAATTCGGCAAAATCAACTCGTAGCCTTCTTCAGATGAAAAGTTCCTGTTGCCGCGGCTGGCAATAGCCGCTGTAGCCGCTCCGACGGAGCCCGTCATCACACGTCCGTCACGCTCGGTGGCCGGAAGTAGACGCACTCAGCCACGAGTTCGATGCTTCAAAGCGGTACAAAAGCGTCTCTAGTGAATGCGGTGTTGCCTTAGAAACGCGCTGTTTCTAAGGCGCGCGTCGCTTGCTCAGGCGCACATTTCGTTGCCGCGCCGAACGCGGCGCTGCTCGACGCTCACCGCGTCCGATGCGGGGGGCGTAATCGCTGCGCCGTAGCCCACTGTCTTACACCCCTTGGCGGGTCGACGGGAACGCTGTCGCGTTCCACTCTTGAAGGCGAAGCTTAAGCGTCCTCCAATTTTTTTAACGCGAATGCGTTAAGGAGCTCGTGTCGCAGAAAAGCCGGTGTCGTTGGTGTCGGTGTCTGCGGCGTTGCACTTCATGAATAAATCGTTGTCGCGCCGAACGCTGCGTTGCTCGACGCTCACCGCGTCCGATGCGGGGGGCGACGCCGCGAGCGACGGCGCGAGTTGGAGCCCCGTTTCTCCTCTGTCGTGACGTCACGGTGTCACGTGGTATTGAAGGCGACACCGCCGCGCCTGAGGAGCTGGGTTGAGCTCTAGTAATATGCTGATTGCTAATAATTGCTGATTGCTGATTGTAATTGTAATTGCTGATTGCTCTAGTAATTGCTAATAAAACTCGGAGGACGCTTAAGCTTCGCCTTTAAGAGTGGAACGCCGATAGCATTCAAAGATCGACTACTTCTCACGTTTCCCGGCAACTGCAGCTTATACAACCGCAATGTTTACCGGGAAACGCTGGTGGCGAACGCTATGCACGAAGGTGAGCTAGCTCTCTGGTATAGAAACGCGGCCTCTTGCGTGGCCCTATTCCGGATGTAGTACACAGCCGCAAGAAAAAAAAATACTGCATCATTCTCATGTTTCGGACTTTTAATAATTAAGTCTGAGAAGATTTAACATAAAAGACATGCGTTGTGGGTGTTTTGATTCATGGCTTTTGTTTGTGGGCTGTCATTCTCAATATTCCGAGGAATAACTCTGTCACGAACGTAAGACAAGGTATGAGCAATTTTAGTGATAGAATGGCGCGACAATATGACCAGCACAAGCCACACGTCAAATAGCAAGGCATCGCATAAACATACACCCAAATATATACGACAATTTTCGCTCACGGACAACTCCGCCGACGACGGAGTTTCTGCGACACGGGGCCCTTAACGCTTTCGCGTTAAACCCTTTGCCGGACAAAGCGTCAGCAGCGTTGTTACTGCCAGCGTTGAAAATTGGGGAAGTCGCTGTAGCAGACTTGCGGACAAATAGCGCAACTCCCGTACAACACAAAAGATGAAGCGCATAATTATGCGTACGCATGTGCCTCCCTTGCAGAAGGATGGATGGAAGGTAGGAGCGTCCCTTTTGAATCGGGGTGATGGCAGTTGCCACCATGCTCAGCGTTTTATTTTTGGTTAACTGTGTTGTAAGTTATCAAAATTCGCTATTTTCTTTAAATACGTCTTCCTACACTTTTAACCTTATGTCACCTCTCTGCTTTTGAGGCTCGAATCGCTTTTGTTAATTTCCACCGCATATTTATTTACATGACTATTGTTATCTCTAAACCCTAGGGCCTCAGAGAGCGTGACTGTGCCCGCATCGACATCGGGATGGATACCATCACATTTTAGTATGAGGTGTTCTATTGTTCCTACAGATTTACCACACACAGTACGTGTCTTCTTCTTGGTTAAATTTCTTTTTAGAGATGCGCGTTCTAAGACATCCTGACCTAGCTTCAAAGAGTAGGACACTGCTTCTTGAGTTATCATAAAACGCTTCCTTCCGGATCTGCTCTTTCCAATATCGATATAGTTCAACACTATGCTTCTTTTCCATTGAATTTATGCAATTTTTACCTTCCGCGTTTTTAACCTGTCCGCTTTAACCTGTGTCATGCGCTTATTGCGCCGTCATATATTGCCGGCAAATGTTGCTAGTGCAATGCACGTTTCCGGTAGTTATACCTCTATACCGCGAATGGTAGCCTATACACACCGATCAAGGCGAAAACTCGAAAGAACAGGAATTAGTCCGTGCGCGCACCTTGAAGCGCACGATGCGGTCGCTGTACTTGATCACCTGGAACTGTACGTTGGGTATGAGACCATCGGAGTGAGGGCTGTACGGACCCCCCGCGTAGGTCAGGTTGAACAGGACGTGGTCCGTGTCCTGCGCCGAGTAGCTGCGCAGCCGGTAGCCGTAGTAGTCCCGAGGCTGGAAGCATCGAGGGTACGGTGCCTCGGCCTCCTTCCACAAACACACAGCGGCCTCACAGTCCTCCCGGCGCTCCATCACTGCGGGAAATGATTATTAACGCGACAGCGTTAAGGAGCTCGTGTCGCAGAAAAGCCGATGTCGTCGGCGTCGGTGGCGTTGGCCGTGACCGATAAATCCCGGGAGGCACTTTTGTTGGCGAGTTAGTTCTAATGATATATTCCTTTTGAACCGTGGCGGCGACAAACAGTCACACAGGTGTGAATTGCGTGTAACCACGTGGTAATCAGAAGGCGGCTACCTCTGTTACTGCAAGTATATGCGGACACTCCAGGCGAATTTCTGCCGTCGGCGTCACCGTGAGCATCCGTTTAAAGACCAAGTGCGATAAGAGCCTATCCCGCGCCGTAGGCTGCGGGTGAGAGGGAAAACGGTCGAGGGTGAGCCGAGAAGGGTGGCGGCTTGATGCGCGCCCAGTGTTGGAGGTCACGTGATCAAGCGCGCCCAAGGCGTCGGGAGGAGGCGAGCGCGCGTCCCTTACTTTAGCGTAGCCGTCGATGCACATGACTGCCCGCGCGGCTGAGCGCCTACACTGCGTGTGAACCATCTTGAACGTAACCCTAGGCGGGTGCAAAGACTGGGCGAGTTGAGATGGCTGGCGGCTGGACGTGCTCTGTCGTTCTGCGCGCTTATAGTGCTGGAGGTGGCGTAATTTCAGATTTCAATGATGCGTTGAAGCGACAGGCAGCAGAAGCGTTCGAGCAAGCTAGCATTGTGACAACAAATGTTCGCGATCATCGAGTGAGCTCTGATCACGTTTGACGGCGTGCATGACACCATGCTTGGTAATTTAATATCTAAGTAATGTTTACGGCAATTTATGCGGCCGATAAAACGAAGAACCTTAGTGATAGTGTTTTGATACCATTATTAATGCTTCCCCTTTCGGGCGATACTGAAATTGTTTTAATATGCGATAGCGTGAAGGGCCCCGTGTCGCGAAAAAAATCCGGTGCCGAAGTCGGACATCTCTTGGCAAAAAATCATTCGGAACCGTAACTGCGCAGGCCTTCCGCGTGGCGCAGAGGCGGTACTGAACTAATTGAATTCCTCAATGATGCGTCATAAAAACTCTAAAGTATATACAACCTAAACACAACCTACAGGCATGATAGTGTCGGATTGTAATTTGAATATACCAGAAAACAATCCTGCTACGCGTAAACTCTAACATAAACCCCTTTTCCAGCGTTTCTACCATTCATAGAAGGGTGCGACCCGCTAGGTTCCGTGCACACCCTCCAGATGGCGCTCGCCTCCGCGCATCCGCGGCCCACGCCGCGTTTCTACCGAAAGCTCACCCACTCGCCTTCGTGCATAGCGTTCGCCGCCACCGCTAGCCGGTAAACATCATGGTTACATAAGCTGAAGTTGCCGGGAAGCACGAGAAGCAGTCAGGGATCTTTGAACGCTATCGCATTTCACTCTTACAGGCGAAACTTAAGCGTCCTCCAAATTTTTTTACTTTATAGTTGCCTTTAGAGCTACAAAAAGTACATGTCCATGTTTCGCTTGAATTAACTTTCACTTTAGCAAACTCTGTGTTCCCTGAAGTGTGTTCAAGAGAACCCTCAAAAGCCTACTTAGACAGCCATGAGAAAGTCTGCACTGACGTTTTCCTGTGAAGTGGACCGTAAGCGCGACCGCTAGTGATTACAACCGCTTTTTTTTTTTCTTTTTCTGTGGCTGCTGCGTGTTGTTTGAACAGCAAGGCTGAGGGAAAATACAAGAATGATGGCCGCTCGTGGCTTGCCGCCCTTACTGGAAGGCACGGCAGCGCATGGTATTCTCTCGTCCAGCGGCGGCTCGAAGGTATAGATGCTCACACGCTGGCGGTTGAAGAGGTACGCGCCCAAGATGGCGGACACCACGAACGCGACTTGCGTCCATTTGCCACCTGCGGATTCAAATTTAAAGAACACGTGCTTATCACGTGTCCCGTGCCGTGCGCCGAGCTCATTACACGCCGGTAACAATCCATACGAAAATAAAATGTAAAATCGACCTTCACTATACATAGTATGCACGTACGTCATTCAACGATACTCCGCGACTTCCGGTTTACGGCAGCGACATTTTGGGGAACCTACAGGCCTATGCGCGCGCCTGTTGATAAGGTACCCCAAGATGGCAGAAGGTAGCGAAAGCAGACGACAGCAGCGGATGTGACGTCACGTGCATACTATGTATAGAGAGAGTACAACACGAAGCTATATTAAGGAAGCCCACTCCAGGTTCTGGTCCCGGGTTCGATACCCTGACCAGGACGAATTTTTCTTTGCCCCGCGAAGCTATCTTCCCGAGACACGCGTACGGATTCCACTTGTATAAGATTGTGCTAGCATTAATTGCCATAAAACCCACTTCGGGATGACATTGTGTTGGCCAGCAAGATGGCTTTGACTAAGTCGCGAAAGCCGTTAATTCGACCTTTTCGGAACCGCAAGGTTTGGTCGAACAATCAGAAAGGTCGAACTAAAAAAACGCCGGCAAAGAAGCTAATTAAATTTCTGTTTTATTGCTCGAAGTAGACTCATTTTTCTCCGCTTCTTGCTCCTGAAACGCGACCCAAACCGCATGCGGCGGCCAGCGCCGCATCCGTATCACCCTGCTTGTCAGTGTATACGTATGGCGCACATTGTAATTTACTCGGAACTTACTGCTCAGTGCGTCTAGTGCACATCACAAAACCGTCCCGTTCTCCGTGATAAACGACGCTAAATGATAAATGACAGTGGCTACCCGAAGCCGTGACAAACACTCTAATAAATGTCCCCATAGTTGTTTCTGTGGTAATCTATAGTGTTCAATGCGCCAAGTATTCAAGGGTTCTTCGTGTCTGCTACCTCTCTGCGTCTGTGTCATCATATCGCCGCCTTCGGGCGCGCTCCTCTTGGGCTCGTGCTGGCGGCATCTTCGCCGCTCGCGTCGAATCCAATGGACCTTTATGTACAGTTACGTTTACAGCGTAGTATGCGCATACGGAACATGCGCAAAAAACACTCACTCATTGTGCCGCGGTCGCCGTTGGTGCCGTTGTCCATGCAGATCCGGCTCCCGTTGTGAGCACCCGAAAGCTCGACTTGTCGCGGAGCATACGTCGTTCGTGCAGTCCCACTACGAGCGCGCCCAAGCGACGCACCGTCCCGTCCCAGGCCCGGGCGCCTATACACGTACGAGGGGGGCGAGGAGAGGGGAGGGAGGGGGGCGGTTATAGCCGGCGAGAATTTTGGGAGCCCGGGACGCGCGGAGCGTGCGGACTGCGCCCTCCCACTCTGCCCCGCGGCCACCCCCAACTTTCTCAAGGGCAGAGCGGGGCTGCTTGCTTGTTCGACGCTCGCGGCGGCATCCCAGGCGTCGAGGAGCGACCGGTTCCCGGACCGCGGCTTGATTTTGATGATGATGATGATTCCAATCATTGGCACATACCCACAACGAGAGATAGGCCGAAAAGCGCACAGTTCTTTTTTTTTTTAGAACATCTATAGTGCCAGCAGACACGGACGAAAGGGGCAAACAGAGACATCACGATGCGCTAACTTTAACCATTTATTCTCGGGAAATGCGGTATAGACAATTTGACCAGGAGCGGTGCGCGGTTGCGCGCACGGTGTATATAGATGTATGAACGAAGCGGCACGCGTGCAGTTGCACATGCCCATGTGCTCCAAGTTGTTTATTCGGACACATACCCAGTGGTGCATATCGATCCAATGGCCGTAAGTTGTGTAATCAGCAATTGAGCAGCAGCAGCCAACAGCCATGCAGCCGCAGAGTAGGAACAAGAGACAAAGAAAGCTTCGCTTTAAATAGGTAAGAGTCACAAAACAGGACTGCTTGACGACGAATGAAACGAAACTCGGGAATTGCATGCTAAATCATGGCAGGTACCTGCGAGAGGAACTGGCCGTACAACGCCGAAATCAAGTGACTAGGTGCCGACCAGCTATGACAAAATTTGTGAAGAGAATGCGTGAAAAAGAAAGATGTTTGATTAGGGCTCAAAAAAGCATAACAGACAATGACTAAAAGACCTTGCGACGAAATATAATAACGGAGAAAGCACCCATAATAGCGACGTAACGGTACTTATATTAACTTGTGCGAATTGACCTGCGGCTGTTGTCAAACTGTGCAACTCTGAACAATAATAGAATGAAGCATGAGGATACTGATGTTGTTGGTGATGATTATGACAGCCCCGTAAAAAGGCACAAAACATGGAGGAAAGAAAAAATCATTTTTATTATTATTTCCACCCAGGCACAATTCCACTGTCCGTATAGGGGATGGGACAATAATTACGCAACTAAAAAATTAAATTATGTGGTTTTACGTGCCAGAACTACTTTCTGATTATGAGGCACGCCGTAGCGAAGTACTCCGGAAATTTCGACCACCTGGAGCGATAATTATTGCTAGTGCTAAACAGGAAAAAAGAAAACGGAAATTCATAGTTTACAGATTGCAGTGGTCCTTGCATGAGAAACAAACAAACAAACAAGTATGCAGAGGAACGCAGCGGGGGAATGAGCGAAAATAGATATCGCAAATTCTGCAAACAAATTCTAGAATTATAAAATGGAAGGGAAAGGATAAAAGAAATTATAGGGAGTATGTATGGTACAGGAACTTATACATATACGAAAACATTAGCACCGAAACCTTTTAACGTTAACGTCGAGACGGTACAGCCGTGGCACATACATAACCACTTGGCGATTACCCACGTAGCGAGGAACCAAGAAAGATTAGAGAGAGTCAAAAATTTATTTAAAAAAAGAAAGGAATAAAAAACAAAATAGAATCAATATGAAATTTCTAGCAAATTGAAAAAATAAAAGAGCATCGTTTAAAGGAAATTGCGCACGAGCCATTTGACGGGTTCTTTTCCTTTTGCCCCTTCTCCTCCAAGTGGCACTTTGCTGCTCTCTCCTTTTTGTTCGTTTTAAAAAAATGTTTTTTCAATTTCTTTCTGGCCATATATATTTTTATTTATTTTATTTATTTATTCATACTGCAGGTCAACATACTGATGCAGGAGGGGTAATACAGTTGACAAGGTAATAACAATGCTACAAAGATAATTTAATAATGTACATATAAACAGTGCATGAAAATGATGCATCCCATAGCCACGTCACAAAAATCACAGTATTCCTTCAGGTTCTCTGGTCATCGCTTCCTTGGGGGGCTCTGCGTCGGGCTTCAGACAAAGTGGCGTGTTAAGCATGGCCGTTTGAAACTATCGCCGGAACACACACACAAAACAAATTATTGCCAGGCCTTGTAATATCACTTGCCATTATTTGTAAAGGTGAACGACGGCAACCACTTTCCTGAGTTTTACCCAACGCTACAAATGAATTAAGCTATCAGCCTTCATTTTTAATTCTTCAATACAGGAAAATGAATAATGAAAGAGGCACGCAGATAACGCAGCACGGTGCGTACGCGGAGAAACTTAGTCTTGCAAAAAAGAAAAAAGAAAATGACAGTAAATATCTTTTCTGCGGTGTTATACAGTTAGGAAGAACTTAAAAGCAGAAAGCTCGGACATCGCTCCAAGATGTCCTAATATAAAGAGCAAGGCAAACTGTAATCCAGAATGTTCTACTTGCATCTATTTTTCTTCTCATTTCTCATCTATTTTTGATTGAAATAGCAGGCATCGCCGTTTGCAACGCGTGTGGTTGCGAGGAAGTCGTGCACACTCATTGCGTGCATGCTGCATGGCCTTCCATAAAGAAATAGTGTTGCACACCCCGCACCACCCTTAGCCAGATAGACCTGTTACCGAAATCGAGATCAATTGAGACCTCGCGAAACTCGGCAGCAGAGAGTCACAAAAGCGCATCACCGTGCCCACACTGAGCTACCGCCTGCGCTGTAGTGATGAACATTCCAGTTTGCGTATTCAACGTCCCTGAACTCTGTCTCTGTTTCATCCAGTTTATTATTCACTCGGTAAAGTCAGCTACAGCAAACGTTTTCACGAGTTCGTGCAGCGTCTTGTCTGAAGCCCCTAATGTGTCATATGTACCTCCGAGGGAGGTAATCACGCAGAGTTTTACTTTGCGACAGCAAGTTATATGCTTACCACATTAGTGACATCATGGCGCTAATAGCCCTCACACGGATAGGTAATCGAGAACAGACATGAAGGTTGCATGCGCAGAACGAGAAGAGAGACAAGTGTGGCGACAACCTGTACCGTTTTTTCTGTCCCCCTTTTCCGCAGCCCAACCCAGCCAGGTTCCGCCCTCAGGCGCCTTGAAGTGCGAGCTGCTCCGAAAGAAAGTTTCTTCTCTCTTTCCCTATTGGAGGAGGCAGGCACTAACTGGAAGCCACTCTGCTTGCGAAGGTGCGTCGTATTCCGCTCCACACACGTACGCACGAAGGATTGTACTGGGTTGCAGTCCGCTATGGGCGTTCCGCAGGAGAGCAGTTTTACGCTCCTTGCCGTATTCAGCAGATCCTTCGACTATTTGTTGAATTGTACACACCATCTCGTCATTACGAAACAAAAAATATGCTATACACTGCAACTCCAATACCACAGCCGTCGCGTGCCTCTACGACTGAAGATTGCAGCTTTTGTCACTTAGCTTTTGACTACGACAAGGGACACACGAAACCGCGAACACCTATACACACACGTGCACGCTGGGAAGCTGCGCGTACGCTTTCGCGCGAAAGAATTTGTGCAAATCCTCTGCGCGACGGCCCGCGACTGTCAAGGAGCGAGCATTCAGATTTTAGCGCGTGCAAACAAGCGTAATCTGCATCCCTAAACGGCAGAGGGCATGACACCTGTGCGCCTGCAACTGAGAATTGTCGTCTTAGTTATATATATACTCGTCCTACAAATTTCACTTCGCCACAGCGTTGTTTCTTTCTGCGGATACCCCGCTGTGGACTCAACAACGGGTGCGCAACTCCGAAGGTGGGCAAGTGTGTAGGTGGTGTAGACCGGTGTGACATTCCTGGCCAACCGCACTGCTGTATTTCGTTACGTCACGACCAGTGGCGTAGCCAGAAATTTTGTTCGCGGGGGGGGGGGGGGCTACGCCACTGGCCCAATATATATATATATATATATATATATATATATATATATATATATATATATATATATATATATATATGTTGCAGCTCAGCCTCCTCCTTAAGAGGAAGCTTTAGCTCGGGTGCTCCTATTTAAGTATATGTAGAAGGGGAATTTGTTTTTCCCTCCAACCACTTCACCAAATTTGAGGAGGTTTGTTGCATTTAAAAGAAAAAGTTTATTTCTAGTGACTACTGGCTTCGAATTTTTCATTTAGGTGGTCAATTATTTATTAAAAATTGGCCAAAATAGAACATTTTCAGAAAACGAAACTATCAAGTTGAAAACTCCGTGACTCAACAATGAAAAATGATATCACAATTGTGTGAATTGCATCTAATAGTACATCTACAGCGGACAAAATAGATATGTTACACATGAATCTCAAAAAAATTTAGTATTGTGGAAATACGGCTTTTGCAGAACCCGTGTACACAACGTAACCAATTCACGTAAGATACAAATTGACACAGCAAACTTGTCCGCTTTGACTGTTATAATAAATGCCGTTTACAGAACTACAATATCTGTTCTTCATGCATAGCTATTAGTTTGTAAACGTCGTGCTTCTATTTTTTTCAAACTTTCGAATTTTCCAAAATATTTTAAACAAAATTCAGGCCCTAAATAGAAGTTCTGTTTCCAACAGACACTAGGATTTAACTTTCTCTCTCAAATGCAACCAATTTCAATAAAAGCGATTAGCAGGATTATCTCAGAAAAGCGTTTCTGCGTTTTACAAGTATTTGAATAGGCCGCGTCGGATTGGGCGCGAGCTAAAGCTTCCTCTTAAACAATTTATCGAGGGATCAAATACATGAATAATAACTGCATTGTCATTGCCAAAGATGCTGCAAACGAATTCTTGAAAGCTACGCACTGTAAATACAAGTAAAATATGTATTCTTTCATAAAATAATATACTCATATGTGCCAAAAATTGTGCCCAACATAACTGACGTCAATGCTTCCATGTTTTTTGTCTATTTATTAAGCAAAGAAAATATCACATGAACTTTAGAACTATATCAGTTCGAAACCAGGAAAGCAGTGCATGCCGCTGATATGAAAAATTAAAAGGCAATGAACTGAAGAAGTCGAGGACAAATATGTTAATGAAACTTTGTCATTTAAGAACCGTGCTTACATTCTTGTATATATGCAATGGCCAGTGAAAAATCTCAATGACGCTGTCGTTTGTTCCAATGTATTATGCAGGAGCAGCTGTCCCTTGTCGTGTATCGTAGTAATTGCACCGAAGTTATAGTCGCGACAGAGAGCTTGTATAAAAAGCAGGAGTTCTGCAAGATATATGAGGGCAAGTCAAATGAATAAGCCAACAACGGGGTACTTTATTTAAAAGTAGTCTTCATGAGAATTTAGACATTTGTCCTATTGACTAACGAGTTGCGTGATTCCCGTCTTATAAAACTCCTTGGGTTGCTGCTTCAAAAAGTCTGTATCTGGTTCCCTTGAGCTGTTTTTTCGGTTGCCCCAAAATGTAGAAGTCGCAAGGTGACAGGTCTGAGCTGCATGGCGGATGTTACAGCGTTTCCCACTTGAACTTTGCCATTTTTGTATTAACCACATAAGCGACGTGGGGACAGGCATTTTCGTGGAACAAGATGACCCCATCCGTCAATTTTCCACGTTGTTCGTTCTCGATTGCGACACGCTGCCGTTCTGGCGTTTCACAATATCGGAAACAATTGATAGCTTCTCAAGATTTAGCAAATTCTATCAGTAATGGACCCTGTCGATCGAAAAAAAAAGTCAACAACACCTTTCCAGCGGAAATGATGGCCTGTACGTTCTTTGGGCGTGGTAAATTCGAATGTTTCCACTGTAATCTTTGCCGTCGTGTTTCAGGCACGTAGTAGTGACACCAAGATTCGTCCCCGATCACAGTTGCAAACAAGAAGTCGTCATGCTCATTGTGATACCCGATCAGATGAGTCAAGGCAGCGCGAAACTTCTCCGTCTTCTCGCGATGGATAACAATCTTGGGGATCCATTGCGCGCCAAAGAGCCGATAACCGATCAGCTCATGAATTATGGCGTGAACTGAACCGTGACTGATGTTCAGACGGTCTGCCGTCGGATAAGCATCGATGCTTATCCTCCGTTCTTGTTTCAGCAGCTCATGAACCTTTGAAATTGTGTGGGGAGTGATTGCACGATGGTTTTCGCCCGGTCTTGCAATGTCTTTGCAACGTCCTTTGAACCGTTTGCTCCAACGCTTCACAGTGATCAATGAAATGCAGTGTTCAACGTACACGGCAGTCATATCGTGATTAATTTCTGTTTTGGAAACACCTTCAGCTGTCAAAAAATTAGCGACACCGAGCTGTTCAACTTTTGAAGTGTCCATTATGTGACGCAACCAAATTCAACCCAGTGTACGAGAACATCAAAGAACATTTATCTTCACACCTGCGTGTCACTTTTGTAAATGAGACATGCCGTTCTCCTGCGCGCATGCCTCGCAGATAATGAACCGAACCATTATTGCGCGGTTAGGGTAGGTTCACTTTCATTTGACTCGCCCTCGTACATTAGAAATGCAAAGATACAATGGGATATGCAAATGCGAAAATACGGCTTGATAAAGGACAAAAAAGTGTCGCTGGAAACAAACTTCACTGCATGTATACACAAAACCTGGCAACAAGATATTTAAGTATACGTATAAGTCTCCAATGAGTCTATGTATGTAAGAAGAAGTAACTGTATATAATGCTTCAAACAAGGCAAATAAACATATTGCACAATCACAGATTCACAGAATCCTAGATTCCGCCCCCATTCCATCCACTCCCCCCGATGTATTGCGCCCGACGGAAGGCGGCGCGCTTGCTCCCCGCTTTTCTCCTTTGCGCACACAAGACAGAGCCACCATCGTTGGCTCACCCATTCCACCTCCCCTCCTACGCTTTCACTCGCACATACAGCATGCAGCGCGTGGTCACGATGTTATCACCCTTGGACTTTATACGAAACATGAGGGCGATGGCAGGAATGCGCCATGAGTGTCCATATAATTGCTTTCGCAATAATATAATAAACGTATCCGGCAACTGAAGCGTCCCGTCGCCCATTACTTTCGGCAAAAGAAGTATCAAAATCGAACTTTCACCATGCGACAATTCGCTGCGCCGCAACAATGTATTTTTTTTTCTGTGAGGCGGAGGCACCAAAATGAATGAAAAAACGCATAGGAAAGTATGTTGGCCAGAATCTAATGCCTACTTCGGGCACCTAATGGGGCTACGGAAGGAATACCGAAGAAAACATGAGACACTTGGTCCACTGAGCACCATACGCATACTGCTCAGTATCCTACAGCGGCGAAACAAGACTTTCCGGAAAGGTTCCGCTCAAGGAATGCGGTGCAATCCTTCGAGTCCCCACAGTGATGGCGGCGAGCGACCATAGTTTTTTTTTTCTCGTCTGCTAGCCAGAAAGCGTTCAAAACCCTGTCCGGTGAAATTCCACTCGGCCAGAGCAAACCGAACGCGCACCGAAGTGCACGGCAACGTGGTCGGGGCCATACGGGAAGAACGTTTGCGCTCTGGCTGGCTCTGGCAGCCCGCGGGTAGGGTAGCGAGAACAAAAAAGAAAAAAGAGGCTCAATGTGTCCTCGCGAATAAAAGTCAAAGTAGAAAAAATAAATAAGAACGTAGTTACGTTGGCTGGCTTTAGTGTCTTGACATGGATGTTCTGGCGTAGGCTAAAAAAATGTTGATATTTTTTTATGTGACATGACGGCACAAATGAACCACCCCAACGCTTCGTCTCATTGGACCTCGCTGCCTGCTTTGTCAACTCGTCTGCTAGTGTGTTGATTTGGCTTGTCTCGTTGTATGTTCCCATGTAAGACTTTAGAAAAGTCAATAGACCTTTGGCGTCAAATGTTTATAACAACATTAAACCCACAAAGTTCCGCAATTGAAAATCTAAAGCACAACTTTGGAAATGTCAATGCACCGTTCACATCAAGAGCTTATGAGATTTATACCCATAAAGTTTCGCAATTGATATCTATGCGCTCCATAGATTCCGTGGCCTCAGTGAGATGCCGCGGCAAGCCCGCTCACCATCAAAGCGCCCTTGAAACTTTGTGCTCGGATGGGACTGCTTGGCGTTATGTGACTCCCGGTGTATGGGCGTTGCCACGAAATCTAGCCCGAGTTTGCAGTCTTCGCGGTTAAATGTCTTTTCGAGCATCAAAAAGACATTCTAGACAAAATCCAGAGTGATTTCCGGCCCCGGGGGTCGCTTTGGTCGGCGGTGCATGAACAGCACGAAAAAATTTCGGGGGGGGGCTGAAGCCCCATAAGCCCCCCCCCCCCTCCCCCCCCCCCCCTGGCTACGCCCCTGGTCACGACAAACAAAGCGGTCTCGTGCGTGTGCCGTTCTAAGAGACTAAGCGCTATCTCGTAGACCACTGGAGGCCTCTGCGATTCATTCGTACGCTATTCAAGCCAAACAATAATTCCACACGGCACACAGAGGTTCCAAAAGACTTCCGTTTTTCGCCCTCTGGAACAGCTCGCTAAATTTAGCGAGCAACGAAGACACTGCGACTTGCAACAGGTTACAAATATATAGGAGCATGCACACAGCTGGTACCACTTTTATTACACAGTTATAAAACGTCGTTTGATAAATAAATTTTACTCCCGGGTGCACAAGAAACCTAAGTGCAAGAGCTCGACGAACCGTACATTTGTTTACCATCCTTACACATTTTAATACGTCAAAAACAGGTGCAGTGCTTGGGCGAGTCATACGCCATAATCGGCCTGCATGGCGGCCGGTGCTTTTAGCGCCATCGGAGAACGCTGCGCGAACGCTGGAAGGTACAGATGTATTCACAATGCGTCACAAAGGCCCTCGCTTCTACATCAACTCAGTGTCCCTCAGTGGCCACAGATGGCACAAGAAGCTCCGAATGCCATGCGGGCGGATTATCTAAAGCGCTGAGCCCTGAATATATATACGGTCAACTACAGGACGAAATAGTGTTTTTTTCTTTCTAGGAAAACTTGAATGCCGAAAACGCGCGACCGGAATTTTTCAGGGGGTCACGAACACACCGATTCCACAACGGGGATAAAAGGATCCATACGTTCAATCATGGGAGGAAGGTTTCTTTTAATCTCGATGTTAAGATCGGCCTTCAGTCCGAAAAGAACGAAGACCTCGAACATTCAGCGCTATACAAGGTGTCCCAACTATCATGGATCAAGATTTAAAAATACGCAAATGTCACGTAGCTGGACAGAACCGAGGTAATTCCGTTTGGCGTCGCTTGGAGATGCTCAGACTGTTTTCTTTTGATTCCGCCTAATTACATAATTATTCTTAATTAATCGTGTAATTTATTAAATATTATCATTGACACGCGACTGGCCGCTCAAGGCAATTTGATTGCATTTGCCGGCTTCTTTCATGCTTGGAAAAACACTTTTATGTAGCATGTATAGAGCAACAGAAAGCTGTATCGGGAGTTCGTCACGTTGCTATAAAATCTTTTCGTTCACACTTTTCATCTAAATATAATATGTGAGAAGTCGATTAAGACTAATTATGTAATTAGGTAGATTGCAAAAAAATAACCTATCTCCTAGCGACGGCAAACAACATTACCTTGGTTCTCTCCAGCTACGTGGCATTTGCATATTTTTAAATCTTGGTGTATGATAGTCGGGACACCCTCTACACATGACGGTGGCGCAAAAGCAGGGTCACGAAACTTGGACCTTTCGAATGCCAGCACCCATACTGTCACGCTGTAGTGACTGAAGAATATTAAGTCAGGCTTAAGAACAAAGCTTAAGAACAACAGGAAGCGAGGTAAGCCAAGGTAAAATGCAAAACGACGTTGGCAAGTTCCTCAGTAAGCACATTACTTTCGCTTGTTTCGAAGTTCTTAAATGTGCCTAGAGTTGCCAACCTGACCTTAGCTAACATCGAGCAACCCGACTTAACCGAGCCCGCATCTGCGCGCATCAGAACGATATCATCACGCAAATGTGTTGTGTTGCTGCTGCGATTCAGGAACTTCCAACAGCGACTCGTTATACATGACACTGTATACGACATCGCTACCAAACATGGTCGGTGTATACAACGGTCACAAGAACTCTAGAACGGGTCCAACGCAAGGACAAGCGGGTCCAACGCAAGGACAAACGGGTCCAACGCAAGGACGAACGGGTCCAACGCAAGGACGAACGGGTCCAACGCAAGGACGAACGGGTCCAACGCAAGGACAAACGGGTCCAACGCAAGGACAAACGGGTCCAACGCAAGGACAAACGGGTCCCACTCAAGGAGAATCGCGTATCGTCCCGATGGCGAATGACGGCGGTATGCGCGTCGTGTGTACAGGTATATACGAAAGCCGGATGCGCCAGCCAGCGCGGCGAATTTGACCGGAGAGGCGCGGGCCCCCCAACTCGTCCTCAATCTTGGATTTCCTTGAGGCTGTGTCCGACGACGGGAGGCCTGGCTCGCTCGGAGGAACCGTTCGGCGCGTCCTCGGCGTGCTCCTCGATGGACGCGGACAGCTTCTGGAGGGAGCGCCGATCCTCCAGGTCGGCGAAGCAGGGCGGCGGTTTGCGACCGTCCGGAGTTGCGTCGCACACGACCTGCGGCGGCGGCGAGGTGACTTAACAGCTGCGCGTCAAACCTCGTACACTGCATCTGTCATTTCAGCTGAGTCTTTTTTTTTTTCGTACGTGCCTATAGCTTGCATAGACCTACTAACGCGTTCTTATCCACCTCGAAATTACTGTTTGTGGACTTGACACGATAATTTCACCGTGAAGCTGATACCTCAGTTCGGATAGCGCAGCACAAACAGGTGTTGGCTATACTTGCGACCTCGCCTACGGAAGAAACCGCACACTGCTTGAATGCACGCTGCATGCATGCCCTACATAGAGACCTAAGGGCTGCCCAACGCACCAACCCTAGCCAGGTAAACGTGTTACTTAAATCAAGATCACGTGAGAACTAGATGGTATAGTTGCTATAGATGCTATAGCTACTTGCGACCTCGCCTCCGAGATCCCCATAGTGGCGTGTTGCTTGGCGCCGGAGGTCTCGGAGGCCCAGACCCACTTAGCTTCGCGGGCGCAACAGCAGCGATGCGACTCGGAAGTCGGCAGAGATGGAAAGGCCCTCACGCCGCCAGCTCGCCGTTCGTTGAGCGAGTTGTCACTAACCTGCAGCAGGTCTGTCTGCGCCATGGACTGCTGTCCGTCGTTGTGCACGCCGTTGATGACGATCCAGGGCACGTAGTGGTGCGGAGGGTCCAGATTCCACGTGCGCTCGCTCATCTCGTCCTACGCGTATCACACGTAGTTATGACGCACAATCGTACCGTTTTCGGCAGACACGTGGTACAAACGAGCCGGCGCGTCAAACAAGACTGGCGACGCGCCCCATATGCGTTGTTGAACCCACGTAGGAACCCGATAGAAGCTGTTGAAATCTTGGCGTTTGCCGCTGCGACAGGTTGCACGACGGATCACAAGATGAATCGCACCGTGCACCTGTCTCCGGCTTTTTATGCGTTGCATATTGCAATCACTCAGTTCAGCCCTTGGGCGCGGCCGGGCAGTCACCATTGACCCTTAGCGCAACCACGTGACGTGACGTCACGACAGCCGGAGGAAAAAGCTGGGCCCCAACTCGCGCAATATGCAACGCATTCTTGGCTTAACCAAGCTAAGCCTGGCCATTTTTTTTCTTTTTCTTGCAGGCGTGATGCTGCGTTTGAGAGATAGTCGCGCACTGTCGGTATCTGATCGAACCTGTTCGTGTTAGGTGCCACTGTTCTTGAGAGTGTGTCGACAACCGCACCCTGTAGCGTTAGAACCTGCTGGAAGTTTGCCAAGTGAGGCTCTTGGTACGACCGTTGGTACGACTATCGCTTCTAGTACGACTATATACTAGCGACTATATTCGTATCAAGAGCCGCACCTGGTAAAATTTGCGACAAGTTCTGGCAGGACGCGTATACGTCTCATAGTAGCAGAAGCTTGATGTAGGTGAGTTGGTTATGCATACTTGATGAAATGAGCGCTACGAAGACGCGGACGAAAGAACACATGTACGACAGACAAGGAGCTACTTCCAACTAAAAGTTTTTTGAAGAAACAGAACTTTAGATAGATGCAACCAAGAATGGCCCAACGTGACATCACGACCTCCCTATCTCTTCAGAAAAGCTATCTCTTTTTCAGTAAGCGTCAATGAAGGGCAACTAATGCACGTGCCCTCGGCCTTAGCAATGTAAAAGGCTTCCAATATCTCCCGTTCTAGTCTATCTCTAGACCATGCCAGAAACCTGGTGTCGCGAAGATACGGACGGCAATTGTGACGTTGTGACTCATAGGACCGGATGATGATGATGATGATAGTGATCGAAAGAGGAATGCAGAGCATACCTGCAGCGCGCGTCCCTTGCCGCCGTTGGCGCACCGCTGGATGGCGTTCCAGTTGCGAGCGATGCCCCGGGCGCACTCCTTACCCGCATCGCTGGGGTGCTCGGCCAGCGACATGCAGGTGACGAAGGCCAGCGACAGGATGGTGTCGTTGAAGATGCTCGCCGCGCACGACTGCACAACGTTGCCGAAGCACTCGTCGGGCCCGTGCTGGCAGCTGTACGTGTACTCGGGCTCCTGGCGGCGGCCCAGGGCGAAGCGTCCCGCGCGAGCGCTGCTGGAAAGCCACGATTACAGACGCTGTACGATAACGAATCGGGGTTCCTACAGGGAAAGTTTGAACACTTCCCAGTGTGCTTGTTCGAATCAAGCGCTGGCGTTGTGTTGAGCCGGCACCTAACCGCGGCTCTTACTGTCGGCGCTGACCTTGTTATTTGTAGAAGGTATTTGTGGCCGGAAACGTTGTTACGGAGTCGAGTCTCGTTATAACGAAGCCGCATCCAACACGCAAATGCCTTCGTTATATCCAATATGCGCCTTGACCATTCATCCGCTACATGCAGACACTGGCGAGGAACGTTCTAAGTTTATTTCGCTATATCCATGGTAGAGAGCCTCCGCCCAAACACAGGAGGATAAGTATGCTTGTAATCGTACGGTACAGATTTTTTGCCTATATTGGGGAAAATGTGTTCTTAGAGACTGAACCGATACATAGGAATACATCAATTTCTAATACAGTGTGCGCTCTGCGGAGTCGGACAAAACAGTCATAACTGACAGGTAGAAAATATAGTACGCGAACACAGAGAACGTATACGTATGTACGCCGTGTTGTGGTGCAAACGCCTTCTACCATTACAATGAACAACCATACGAAAAAAAAAGTAATCTCCGCATCGTCGACATCCAGGACCACCACATGACCATGTAGATTTTATACGAACCTCCCACATTCCGCGCCGGAATATTAGATGCAAGGTTTATGGGCATATGGATCTTAAGCGTAGTTGGTAAAAACTCCACGACCACCACCTTGTTGGTGTTCAAAGCCACTAAAGAAATGATACTCAGCTTAGAGCGGCCCACTATATATGCCTTGAAAACTTTATGTGAAGTTCTACAGCAGACTGTTATCGGACAAAAAAGCAAAGCGAAGTTTACTTTTTCGAGAACCGAAACATGCATGGGCAAATTGGTATGCCTTCATCTTCACAACAAAACGTAAACAAAAGCAGAGTTCGTAGCAAAGCTGACAAACACTGGCACTAAACATCGGTACCAAAAAAGAAAGGTTAATTATTAGTGTTAATTGTGTATTTGTTTACCGTAATTGCTCGCGGAAATTGTGCGCACCAAAGCGCACAAAGCTCGCTATGCAATCAGCCTTTGCGCATGCAACATAACCTCCTTTGTCAAAATTGTACTGACGCAAGTGCACTTTGGAAGGCAGTACTGTATATGACGTGAAGGTGAGTTGGTGATAAAATTTCAACGCGGTGTCGCCACACGCATCTCGTTTCGATGTCCTTACTGGCGTACAAAGCCTCGCCGTCGCACTCACAACGACCATCTGCAACTAACAATGTGTGATGTCATTGATCTTCCAACCTAACACAGTGTTTCCGTCCCTTTAACCAGATATGATACGGGGATCTCGGAACACTCTGTAAAAGCTAAGCATTGCGTATGAATGCATCTCGTTCTTCCGCAGCGGCCGTATTCATGGCACACCGCATTCAGTCCGACAAGAGGCCCGCCGTGGTTGCTTGGTGGCTTTCGTGTGGCGCTGCAAAGCACGAGGTCGCGGGATCAAATGCCAGCCAAGGCGACCGCGTTTCCATGGCGGCGAAATGTAAAAAACACCCGTGTATAATTAGACGTAGTTACACGTTAAAGAACCTCAGATGGTCAAAATTAATTCGGATTCCCCCACTACGGCGTGCCTCACAATCAGATCGCGGTTATGGCACGTCATCATCATCATCATCATCATCATCATCAGCCTGGTTACGCCCACTGCAGGGCAAAGGCCTCTCCCATACTTCTCCAACTACTCCGGTCATGTACTAATTGTGGCCATGTTGTCCCTGCAAACTTCTTAATCTCATCCGCCCACCTAACTTTCTGCCGCCCTCTGCTACGCTTGCCTTCTCTTGGAATCCATTCTGTAACTCTTTATGACCATCGGCTATCATCCCTCGTCATTACGTAAAACCCCACAATTCAATCCGACAACAGCTACAAACGTGAACTTTGTAAACGTCATCGTAGGTACAGCGAAGCTGTGTTGGTCTAAATTGGCGGTTCACGTACGGATTTTGTTGCTGCTGCTCCTTGAACGCGTTGCCGAACGGAACCAGCTGGACGTCCATGAGGTAGCCGACGCGCACGAACGTCGGCCACAGCTGCTCGGTGATGAACGCGATGCTGTACGGGCAGAGCGACTCGTAGTACACCTGGATGCGCGCCGTCTTGGGAATTTGCGAGAAGTCGACGCGGCGCTGGCCCATGATGCCCCGCAGCGCGCGCCCCCTGACGACGAGCGCGGACAGCACCGCTAGCCACAGCAGAAGCTGCGACGACCGCACGGCGACGCCGACGCCGCCTCCTCCTCCTCTACCGCGCGAACGTGGAGCCATGACGACAGCCGCACCGCCGGCTCTGTCATCGGCGGCTCCTCAGTGGGGGCGCTGCGCCGCGCACCGGGAGGATCGCTCGTGCCGGCCGGTCGCCTCCTCCGATCCGGCTCGCCTGGGATGACGACTACCGCTGCGCGGCTAGCGACGAGGGCCGCCGAGTTTGCGGTCGTGTACCCGTGAGTCCCGGCGCTGGTTGGCGCTCCATGCGGGAATGTCGTTGTCAGTGTGGCTTCTGTGGCTCGTGGGAGCATCTGTGCCGCCGGCATCATGGCCGACTACTAAACTTTCTGACATGTCAACGACGAAGTTGACCATGACACCGCGATTCGGGTGTCGCCATGACGTCACGTCCAAGCTATAAGAGCGCAGCCGCTCCGAACGAATGAAATGGGTCCTGCTCCGCCCACATCAACTTCGCCCGCGTCTGTTAAGCTTCTCAATAAGTTCCAGCAGACTCAAGAGACGAAGCAACCACCTTTAGCACGTCGTGTTGGAAATCCGAGTCGTACCGTTTGTCTCACCGAGAAGCTGTGCTCTCCATCTCGGTCCTGCAGAGTGTCTTTGCTGCAAGAAGTGCAGCAAGGACACTGCTTCAATTCTTGAGCGATGCAGAGTTGGAAGCCTTTATTTAACTTTCTTTTATTCTTTGCGACTTTCTGCAGGTACTCCCGGTTAAATTTTAACAGAAAACCTCAGCCTCAAGAACTCAGCGCCGTATGATCCGGCGGGTACAGGACGTCGCGCCGCTCGCAGAAGTCCTGGACTAAGGGATCCTCCCTCGGAGGACTTCCTCACTTAGCATAATAAATGTTTCTCTCTCTCTCTCTCCTCCACAGAATAGCTATAAAATTTGTGGACTGGTTGGTGGAAGGCCCCAAAAGCAATGGAATGCTGGCAGCTATTCTGTCGGCCGAGCTAGATATGGCATAATGGTCTGGCATCCCAGTGCATGCGGACGCAACGGAGCCGACGAACATGATGGGCCACAGACGAAGAAGGCGACAGGCCGACAAGTACTGTGGCGTATGGATGAAATTTTAGTAAGCCGCCATCATCTACTCGACGACGATCATGATAAAAACTTTTATTTAAAACCAAAAAGGGATTGAGTTACGGGAAGACTGGTTGGTTCTCTAGTGCGGGACACCGTTGGCACAAGCCGCTGCCCGTGCTCTTTCGACGACGGCGCGTTGCTCTTCGAGATCCGAGCAGGACAGGGTCGCCTCCCAGCGCTCCCACGTTTGCCGAGTTACCATGGCAATACTGCTCTTTTGCTGACAAGCCCCATGCCATATGGCATAAGTCTGCCGTCTGGCCACAATATCTGCACAGCGCCGACGGGCTCAGCGGCTGAAGCTTAGCCGGATGCTCAAACGACACAGCTTGTAGCCGACAGAGGTGACACTCGACAAAACACCAAGGCAAACTTTTCTTGGCAAAACACTGCAGGCTCTGTGGTCGCCAAACTTGCCATTCCACATTGTCGCAGCTCGTAAAAACAGAAACGACGACTAGGGCACCTGGGTTGCCGCGCTTCCCCGTGCAGAACGTCTGCTGCGCTTGTGTAAGCGTACCTCATAAGGCGTGCAATAACATGCGGAAATGAAATCTAATGACGAAAAAAAAAATGATAGCTCTTTTCCTGCAAAAGATTTCTTTTTTTCCAGCGCTCCCATTGTTTGTGAAGAGCGAACGAACGCCTACTGGCAACGCCGTTGCGGCCTAAACGTACCGCTAAGGCGTATTCTGAGGAGGCATTCTGTAAGAGTCCACCTAGTGGACATGTCTATTTCGTCTGCTGCCGAAGTGCTGATTGGCTGTGGCGCCTGGTAGCTGCGGATACGCAGTCCAGCCCAGCCAATCAGGGCTTCAATAGCAGACGAAATAGACATGTCCACTAGGTCGATTCTTACAGAATACCTCCCCTGGTCATACATCTTGGAAATGTCTGCAGCGGCTGTCATATCGCCATGTCTGGCCAGAAGAGGGCGCTGGCTGCGCACAAGAGCAGTGACTAAGGGCCGCCCGAGGGCTCGTGCGTTGCACAGTACAGAAATCGACGCGGAACTGAAACATTTGCAACATTCACATAATAAATATGTTTACTCTACCTCCCTCTCTCGCGTAGTGCGACGCAGCTGCTAACTGCATTACAGTTAAATTAACCAACATGGAAGGATACCCAGAATCAGGACCAAGGGGCGTAAGGTCCTGCAACGTAAGGTCCTGTAAAGTTACACCGGCGAAGTCACTGTGTTCTGTTGCTAGCCGGAAAGTCTCTCACGAGTACTTTCCTTCGGAGTGCGTCAGCTTACCTTTTCTTTAACAGGGCTCCGCATTATGCAATACAATGGACGATGGTGCATATTTACCCGGAATAATTTCTAAGCAACCATGAGAAAAAAGAAAAGAAGCACAGAAGTGCGTGTGTATCATGCTTTGCTTCGTTTCGTGTTCTCCCCATGGCAACGATTAAAAAATAATTAAGAGTGGGGTCGCCGAGCCTCCCGTCGATTAACTTATATAATAATCATAACTAATAAGAGGCCATGGCAGGAAACCGGCTGTTGGAAAACGCTTGCGGGTCTGTTTGCGACGGACCAACCTCAGTTCTTGAAGGCGGCCGGCAGCAGCCGTGACCATCGTCCACAAGGACCACTGAAACAACAGTAAAGCCCGCAGACAGATACCGCAACAATGCAGTCGACTAAAGAAACTCAAGGACGCGTTCTATTCAACTGTGTTTCCTCTGATTGTTTCGTCTTTTGACAACCTTTGAAGATTACTGTGCCACGGGCTTGTTCATCTTAGCTCTCAGATTTCCTAACGCGCGTGCTGGTCCCATCCTTCCCCTTGTTTCCTCCTTCCCCGGGCTCACTCAAGTGCCATGACACGGCGCGACCTTCCTAGCTCTGCATGCAGTGTCCAATACGTTGCCTTTGCAGTAATCTTTGCCAGATGACCTCATACCTTGCCAGTAGTTTCGACCACTGTAGCGCAACTCCTTCTAAAGTACAATTTCTGACTATAAGATCTATGAGCGCATACTCGAAACAGAAAGGGGGAGGGGACAATTCGAGGGCTAACGCTCACCTTGTCCACTCCCTCTTTTTGTTTCCATATTGCACAAAGTGGCCACAAGTCTTATGGGCTGAAATTGCCCAGTATGAACCGACTAGCCCGGCAGCACGTATAATATACCGAGCCATTGTAACGTTTTTCATCAGCGCGGACATTCGCACGAGGTTCTTAAGCGTTCTTAAGCTTAAGCGAACCCCTTCCGTAAACTCAATCAGAGGCGTCAGAAAGACAAAACACGTAATGATTGCACAAAAAAAAACACACACACAACTTGTTCGCGTCGCTCTCCCCATTTATGTCCGTTTCGCTGCGGCCTCGTCCGTACTGGCCGCCGTCGGCGACGTCGCCTCGACGCCCAACCCTCGCAGCTCGGGCATTTCCGTCGAAGACGTGGGCACTTCCGGCTGCTCCTGCGACTGCTGCTGCTCCGAGACGCAAGCGGGCGGCACGGCCGGCTCGGCGAACAGGGAACAGACCAGTCCGAAGAAGTCCGCGGCCGCCCTGCTCTGCAAGTCGTCGCCCTGCTGCCCGTCGACCACGACGAACGGGACGTACTTCACCGGCGGCCGGTGGGACGCCGTCTTGCGGCCCATCTTCAGCAGGAGCCGGGGTCCCGACCGGGAGGACGCGCACCGATCGAGCGCCGCCCAGCTGACGCCCACTCGCGACGAGCACGACTTGGCCACGCGGTGGGGCGTCGTCGAGGACTCCATGCAGGCGACGAACGCGAGCAGCCGGTAGGTGCCCTTGAAGAGCGTCACGGCGCACGCCTGGATCATGTTGGCGAGGCACTCGTTGCGGCCGTGCTGGCACGAGATCTCGGTCGTCTTGCGGCCGTCGGCGCCCACGGCCTCCCTCTTGCGGGCCATGCCGTAAGGGACCAGGCGGACGCTGAGGCGGTCGCTGAGGCGCACGTACGTCGGCCACAGCTGCTTCGTGATGAAGTCCTGGCTGTACGGGCAGTGGGTCTCGTAGAAGAGCTGGACCCTGACGCGACGCGACGGCGGTCGGGCGCCTTTGCCGGCGTCGACGTCCGCGGAGGAGACCGCGAGCCGCTGGCAGAGGAAGGCCAGGCACAGGGCGACCGCGGGAAAGAACCGCGACTTCATGTTTCGCAGTCGTCGTCTTCCTTCTTTTCTCGCTGCGGCATGCCTGCGCGCGCTGGACCTGAAACGGTTGTTTCGTGGGCTGCTCACGTAGATCGAGTTGCATGTACTAGCTGAGAACATTACACATTGTAAAATAATTTACACCCGAAAAAGTGAAAAAGGGTGTGAATGTGTCTGTAACTCACACCCTTAGGGTGTTATCTATATAACGGACACCCTAAGGGTGTAAGCTATAGACACATTTACACCCTTTTTCACTTTTTAGGGTGTAAATTATTCTACAGTGTAGGTGGAAATCCGGCGCCAGCGACTGAGTGCGTTTCCATTATTGGTGTTAACTAAGCCATCATGACCTTCATTACTGTTGTTGTTGTATGTTAAATTTGGCACGTGCTCACGAGGGACGAATGACCAATCGGCCATGGTAGGTAAGTTCACCGTTTCGCTAACTTGTTAGTAAACATTACCTATAATAATATATATATAAGACCATAACGTAACTGCAAAAGAGGCAAATTTATGATGGAGACGCGTTAGAGAAATATGTAAAGAAAACATCTGTTTTGAAAATGCGGCAAAAGATGTTAGACACGTCAGCCGCGCCGTAGCAACGATGTAGTATAGTCGTATAGTAGAGATGTAAGGCCTCAGGAAGAAAAGGAAAAATTTCTGTGAGAAAACAAACATTTCTTTTAGATTTTTTTTCTCTTCGACATGAAAAACGAAAAACCCGTGTTCAAACTTACCCAATAAAGTGAAGTGCTGTGGGAGAAATCGTATGTACAGTTGAGCACGCACGGTTTGACCTTGTGGTTATGCAGTTATCGAGTCCACAGGTCGGCCCTTACCCATGACCACACTTACACGTCATTACTCGTGCTTAGTTGCGAAGGGCGCGTGAGTGGAACGCATGAACGTGAGAGCATACCGGTGAGGTGTTCGCGGACGCCATTATGAATGGGAGCGACTGGCTGCGAGTACCTGCAGCTTGGGCATATGGGACAATAGCAATCGTGAAGTATCGATCTCAATCGCGCTCGATCGAAATCAAAAGTGCCCCGCTTGACTGAGATACATAAAACACTCATGCCACACATTTTTTCACCAAACTTTGCAGCGTTTTTGATGTCAGGTGGTATGCTCTATGTATACTGGTTTTTTTATGCGTCACATGGTCGCGGAAAACACGATCCGACCCCCTTCACGGTTGTCCAAATAATCTGGCATCGATATCTACGTTAGATTCCCTGCTAACAACATGGGTTCTTGGAATACTAATGTAGCGTATAGAGACGAGGACAACATAAAGTGCGGTCCTAGCGTCTAAAGACAGCCCCGTGTCTATGTGTTCATGTATCTTCCAAGAAGGCACACCAACATGTCCGCACTGCAGCATTACTTGGCTCCGCGGACGTCTAGCTCGGCAGGCAGAACAAAGTTTGCCGGTGCGTTCATCGAGCACAAAGGTGCAAGCGAGCCGACAGATGGGCGATTCCGAGCCCTGTGTTTCAATAGAGACATTTAGCGTGTCAGCTATTCCGGTAAACCGGGTCGGTTTGGGCGGATTACCGGATGGTCCGGGGCGTAAACGCGAGCGGCCATATTGGTGGCGCCAGCTGGTGGTGCAGAGCTCAACCACCTAAACACAGAGCCAATTACTATATTCTTCTTAGCTGGGGTGTAAGTTTTCGACAGCGGCGTAATTGTGTTCACAATTACGCCGCTGCCGAAAATTTGCGCCAGCAGCGAAGCAGAATAAAGTAGGTTACTGCAATTTTAGCTCTGTGTTTGTCTGTTTGAACTCAACAATCACACCAGGCGGCTGCACCGCTCCGGCCGCTCACGTTTACTCCCCCGACCATCCGGTAATCCGCGCAAACCGCCCCGGTTTGCCGGAATAACGGACACTCTAAATGTCTCTAATAGCTATATGCAGTGCCTGCGTTTCCCGACATCAAAACAAGCGCGCAACGTCTATTTCCATATGTGATTCTTTTTTTTTGCCGTATAGTAAGTAGCACGAGAACGCAAACGCCCCAAGATGAAGGCACTCGGACCCGTGCTAAATGATTCAACCTATTGATCGCTTCTATAATTAAATCATTCCTCGCGACTGAAAGAAAAAATAAAAAAGAAGGTCGCTAAGACATCGAGTATCCGTCGTTACTGCGTCATTATCGCCTTTCCTTTTCCACAGCAGTAATCATAGGGATTCGAACGGAACCGGCACGACTGTTAAATATGGTTCAGGACAAACATTCATTTGGGCTGGATGGCGCACACTCGAACTAGGAAGGAACAGCGCCAAATAAGACGATCACGAGAGGGAGAACGACACCGGACAAGCGCCAAGACAATATAAGCGGATAGACAAGCGGACAAGACAATATAACGAGGAATTTACGATGTACATATTTGCTATAAGGGGGGTCTCTGTGCAATAGGACAGGGGGCGATAACTAAGCGCAGCGGCGGCGAGATCATGCTACAAGATAAAGAGCGTGGAGCTTGCGCGCTACAATTTTTTTTATCTGCTCATTCGAACGTTTAGTGTCTATCCCGTGCACTCTAAAAACAGTTTGCACCTTTTGGGGTGTGTATTTGTCCCACAACAATAATCGTCATCTGCCTTGCTTGCGTTTCCTTTCTTGAAAACTCGGCGCTCGCTACTGTCCTGTCGAGAATGCTGCGTCACACTGATAACGCGCATGCCGTTCGTGACTGGGAAGTACCGGGTTCACAGCGTTAAAGAAAGGAAACGCGGGCACGACAGATGACGATTATCGTTGTGGGACAAGTATACGCCCCAAAGGGTGCAACTGTTTTTTAGAGTGTGCGCGCACGCTGTACGCATGCGATAAGCGCGTTTGGGTTCCCGAGTGCAGGAGACGTTTTGACAATATGCTTGCAGAGCGAAAGCACTCACCTGATCATTTCCCGGCTCAAGGCCTTCGGTGGGCGATGAAACGCAGGCGCGCGCGCACAATTCACACTTGCATCTCGACTCCACGTGTATAACTGTCACCAACAGGTGGCGGGTCACGTAACACGTTGCGCAGGCGTTACGTGTGCTACGACGCAACGCGGAGCGCAAGAGAGACACGGGTAGAAAGAAGTGTGCGTCGCGTCGGTTTCGACCGGAGGTGTGGCGTGGTGGTCGTTTCTATAGTCGGCGGCGGCGTGGAAACCGAAACCACAAATTAAAAAAAAAAGGTCCGTTTCGCTACATCCTCCATTGTTAAACTGGTTGAAATTCTAGCCTTCTCATACCAGGGGCTGGGAGCTAGCCCGAATGAACAGGTGTTGAAAGTGAGAGAAGTACGAAACGTTTTGTAAGTTTTCTGCTTTTTCAGCCGACATATTTTTTTTAAAAAATGGGCACATATCTAAAAGCGTCTATGTTGAGTGTGTTTGTGTATTCCTTTCTCCACGAATATGCAGAGCCTTGCTATTGTGTCGGAGTCGCAATTGTTTTCATCTTTGATATGTGCCTCGGTTTATACGAGATATTTTTTCCATTGAGCAAAGAGTCAGGGATTTCGTCTAGAATTGCTAAGCCAGCACCAACGCTTGTGACACTCTCAAAATATGTTAACCTTCATTTCACTTGTTCTGAATAAGGTTGGGTTTATACACTATGCTTTCAGTAAAAAAAAAATAAAAGGACCACTTCTACGACTAACTTTTGCTCGGTTCAGCCCTTAAGCTGTCAAGCAATCAGCAGATGTTATAACGCAACTCCCTGACTGGACAATAAGTGAAACCACTTGTTCTGAATATTAGTCACCCTTTGCTTATGTAACTTTTCTTATGACGTCCTTCTTCCCTGAAGAAAAAAGAATAAAATGCTTTTTTGTGTGCAGCAGGTGAACGTTTCTTTTTTTTTTGTCAGCTGAGACACGTTATGATGCGGTAGATAACAAAGTTGCTCAATTTGTTACTCGCCATCACCAGCTTGAATGAAGGAAGTGTGGATTAGTGGGAATGCAGGCATTGCTTGGATGCACAATTATTTCCGAAAAAAAAAAGCGAGTTCTTTTTTAACCTGCACGTCGAAACTGTCTTACAGTTCATTGTAGCTATCGGTGCCAGTTGCATTCAATTTTTTATATGAATGCTACGAAGAAACAGTACCATACAGTAGACACGTAAAAATATTTTTTACACGTAGAAATGTAGAAAATATCCTTGAAATGCAGCGGCCGGAATAATGCGAAAACTTCCAACCGGCATCTTAAACACATCGGGGCCAGAAATTTCTATCTTGCCACGAGTTGCATCTCTCGCATTGATGCCGCTATCAGGCATATCGCCTATACTCGCAACTACAGCAACCACGACCCTCACAAGCCCGGATTCCGACGTTCCTAGGCCGCTGTTTCGTTTCGTTGCGCCATCTTACGCTTTTGGAGGGGAAGTTTCGGAATCGGAATTATTGAATATGATGTTTACCTATGCACTCTAAACTTTTTTTTATTGTTCTGTCCGTGTTCTGTTGCTGCCGGTTTTTATGTACGGGGGTGCGCCCCTCTGTCAAGCCAGTCATGGGCTTTTTGGGTGCACCCCTAACATCCCTGATTTTGACATAAAGGTATTTGTATTTCTATTTGTATCCCACGTTGCACTCACTTGTGACGATACGCATGCGCAGACGCGCGTGGAGAGCGGGGTTACTTTTGTTGTCTGTATTGTGTTATTCATTGCTCCCCTACTTGATATCGTTCTATGCCCGAGACAGGCAAAATAACTAAACAACACGAAATCTCAAACTAAGCTGGATTTACTTCAAAAATAAATAAATCTCTTTTCCCATTTAAATGGCGCGCCGATCTTGCCCACAAGAAGCGGTGGCGCGTCGATCGACGTCTCGGCGGGCACCTCTAAACACAGGTGGACCGTCGCGAAGACGCGCTTTGACTTTGCCAACGCGTTTGCTCTCCGCGACAGTTCGCGCATCACGCGGGCTCTGAAAGGAGTAACGTTTGAAGTGTCCCCTAATTTATTCGAACCCGTTCATACGTCATCGATGCTATAGCGAAGGCAGCGAGCAAAACACTTGCAAGATCCGCGGAGGCTGTTTAGATGGCGAGCGTGAGCTGTCGATCGACGCTGACATATGCGTTCAAGCTGTCAGCATCGTCTCGGCGATTCGAAGCACATTACTGGTATTTCGCGCTGCGCTGAAAGAACGCCGGATCGAACGACGAAAACAGCCGCTCCACAAATTGCATATTCCACGTTTTTAACAGCTAGCTATTAAGGAATGTTGATCTGCTTGGACTTTAAGCGCAGCCGACGTCAGCGGCAGCTATCGTATGAATTCGTACCATGTATACAGAAGATGACTTTCTTTTCGGGGAGTCAACAGGGTTACTCAAAATCGTCTGTCGCAGACAACACAATTACTGGAACTGGGACTTGCATGCTCTATAACGTGAATAATTACAAAGGTAATCAGTGAAACTATGGCAGTTGCTTAAAGTCACAATACGACTTGCCATGAAAAAAAATGTCCGCCTCCAGTTGATGTCACAGGATTGCGCTATCACTGGAGATATTCAATGTCTGTCTCCACTGAGAAAAAAAATCGTCTGGTTCCAACGGGTGGTCGGGTGTTGTTGAGAGTAACGCATGTATCTGTTCCTTCTTTCTCTCGTAGCTATGGCTTTTGTTTTGACAATTATGACGCATGACGTACTGGGCTATTTCACCAGCGACCCGCCCAATCTTTCTGTGCTTCCACTCTTTTATGCGAAGCATATTACTAGAGCTCAACCCAGCTCCTCGGGCGCGGCGGTGTCACCTTCAATACCACGTGACACCGTGACGTCACGACAGAGGAGAAACGGGGCTCCAACTCGCGCCGTCGCTCGAGAGCTCAACCCAGCTCCTCAGGCGCGGCGGTGTCGCCTTCAATACCACGTGACACCGTGACGTCACGACAGAGGAGAAACGGGGCTCCAACTCGCGCCGTCGCTCGCGGCGTCGCCCCCCGCATCGGACGCGGTGAGCGTCGAGCAACGCAGCGTTCGGCGCGACAACGATTTATTCATGAAGTGCAACGCCGCAGACACCGACACCGACGACACCGACTTTTCTGCGACACGAGCTCCTTAACGCTGTCGCGTTAAAATAAAGGCTAGTATGCTTCGCATCCTCTGCTTAACCTTAGCTAAGCCACAGCCATTTTTTTTTTGCGGATTTAGCAAAATAAATAATAAATATATCACATAAGCGCATGCAACCCTGTCTGATGCAGACGCCACATCGATGAGATTGGAGACTTTTTGTCAGTTATCCATCCAATCTTCTCCGTACTGTCTGCGTTCGACAATAGGAACTCTAACGCACGAACTGATATCTGCTATTTGCTCAATAGTGATTAGATATTGACTGTCGGAGGACAAAGACACGAGAACACAGCATAGCTCGTTTTCAATACAGTAAAGACTCGTTATAACGAAGTTGTAAAAAGAGACAATATTACCTCGCTCCATTCATTATTTCATGTACTGCAATATGAATTTATATGAGAAATTCAAGAAGAATTTCACTTCGTTGCATTCATTATTTTGTTATATCCAGTTTCGTTACAACGAGGTTTGACCGTATTAAAGGGGCTGTCGACAAAATCGGAGGCATGTCTTTCGATTGTGGTGCGAATGAGAAGATTGTGTGTCGTATTGACGAAAACTAGAATTGTATGCCATAAATAAACAAGGAAATATATCTTTAATTCGGCTCTGAAAGCGGTGCAAGAAAGACATGTGCCGCCGCTCGACGGTGAAATAGTGCAACCAATCCGTGTACCGTCACGTGACCGAAAAAAAAGCGGCGCAGGGAGAGTTATTTTGCTGGTAAACATTACTGCGTTGCCTGAAATCGTACTTTGCGCTCTTCTGCTAACTTTTATCTGCGTGAAAGAGTAATTTATTTCGTTTCCCACTAGCACATGCCGAAAAGTGGCGCCGCATTGTGCAAACGAACCGAATCACGGTGAACGGAGTGGTGCACTGAAGCACGTCCTCCGAGATTGCCGTGGCGTCCAACAAACAGTGTTGTCGGCGTCCGCGTACACCGTTTTAAGAAGAGACTACGCAGGTCGATAAACTCCGTTTAAAGCATTTCTACTCGCTTTCCAGAGTAACCAGTGCGCGTTTAGACACTTCGAATGGAAGGCTCCTTATTGCGCTACAAAAAGAAGGCTCTCGAAAAACGGCAGACAGTGCCTTTAACAACAACGTTAGCTGTACTCACAGGCCCCGTTAAATTAGCGACGAGATCTCGAAACGGTGGAAAGCGCATTGACTCCAAGCAAAACAGAACGTCTATGCGCGCAGTTGTTGAGTCTGTTCTGCATAAAGTCAACAGATTTTCTACAAACAGCTTGCGGACCGAGTGTCGCACGCTTTCTTGTGGAACAGCCCGACTAACATTTCTACGAACAACCCGTTGGTAAGTACGCGGGCCACAATGGAATTAAACACAATGCTAACCATATTTATATAGCCAAAGGAGCAAGCTTAAGAAGGCGAATCAGTTCGCAAGAAGACACGTAGACAATCTACAGAATGTCGAAATTCATTTTAAGGCGAAGCTTTCTTTGGGTCTTCTCCCCACCTGTCGTCAACTCTCCGGCAGAGTAACTGGACCGGCAATACACGTCCTCGTAAATGTACTAATGTGGTTAGCAGCGCGGACTGATCCCGGAGGCAATGCGACGTCCACAAAACTCAGTATATCATATTAACCAAGGGGAATATCCGGAGTGTCCCCAGAAGTGAGTGAGTGAGTGAGTGAGTGAGTGAGTGAGTGAGTGAGTGAGTGAGTGAGTGAGTGAGTGAGTGAGTGTGAGTGTGAGTGTGAGAGTGAGTGTGAGAGTGAGTGTGAGTGTGTGTGTGTGTGTGTGTGTGTGTGTGTGTGTGTGTGTGTGTGTGTGTGTGTGTGTGTGTCGTTAGTTTCTTCATCAGATCGCATTACGGTGCTCAAAATGTTGAGCATACCAACGTTTTTGCAACATTTTTTTATTGGAGATTCGTTGGCCTTGTCAAACCTTTCGCGGCAAACCTTTCTTCCCCTTTCCTGGAGGCTTGAAATTCCGTGTCCTAAGGCGCCGTTGGCGACCGACGCCTTCGATGATTGGGCAGCTGAGAATGTGGAGAGAGCGAGAGAGAAACGTACTGCAATGACGTGCGCTTCTTTCGAACACACCATCTCGACCTTACTAAAGTTCAAACCGTCCCCGCTGACCTTTCGTTGATCGTCCAGCTGTCGACCATACGGTCGGAGGTGTTTTTTTTTCTTTTGTTTTTTCCCCTGCGGCTGCATAACGCCCGCTCTTGACGGTATTGAAATTTTCGCTTAGCCATACTCCGACTGCAAAAAAAAAAAATAATGATAATAATAATAATAAATAAATAAAAAGAATTGCTGTGGGATCTTGGGTAATGGACGCTTAGAGGGGGAGATAAAAGGTGAAATACGATAAGGTTAACCAGAGATGATTACGGTTGGCTGAGCCTGGGCGGTGTGTGGGTTACAATATGAAATGAAGAATATACCGAAGCACAGAATGCAGTGCGTATATGTATGTGTGTGTGCGTGCGTGCGTGTTTGGAGGGATCTTCCTTTTCCTTACCTATTCGCAACAAACATATCTTGATCCTGTGCGGGTTCGAGGGGTTCAGATTCATTTTGTCAAGCAGCCAAACAAAGTACGTGACCGTACATTCTTTTTTCCTTCTATCATCATCATCATCAGCCTGGTTACGCCCACTGCAGGGCAAAGGCCTCTCCCATACTTCTCCAACAACCCCGGTCATGTACTAATTGTGGCCATGCCGTCCCTGCAAACCTCTTAATCTCATCCGCCCACCTAACTTTCTGCCGCCCCCTGCTACGCTTCTCTTCCCTTGGAATCCACTCCGTAACCCTTAATGACCATCGGTTATCTTCCCTCCTCATTACATGTCCGGCCCATGCCCATTTCTTTTTCTTGATTTCAACTAAGATGTCGTTTACCCGCGTTTGTTCCCTCACCCAATCTGCTCTTTTCTTATCCCTTAACGTTACACCCATCATTCTTCTTTCCATAGCTCGTTGCGTCGTCCTCAATTTGAGTAGAACCCCCTTTTCGTAAGCCTCCAGGTTTCTGCCCCGTAGGTGAGTACCGGTAAGACACAGCTATTATACACTTTTCTCTTGAGGGATAATGGCAACCTGCTGTTCATGATCTGAGAATGCCTGCCAAACGCACCCCAGCCCATTCTTATTCTTCTGATTATTTCCGTCTCATGATCCAGATCCGCCGTCACTACCTGCCCCAAGTAGATGTATTCCTTACGACTTCCAGTGCCTCGCTGCCTATTGTAAATTGCTGTTCTCTTCCGAGACTGTTAAACATTACTTTGGTTTTCCTTCCGCCCCCATGGTAATGCGATGGCCACAGCCGCGACTCGAACCTACGACCTCTTGCTCAGCAGCGGGACACCACGTATTCAGTGAACCACAGCGCGGGGCCGTTGCAATTAAAGCCAATTCATTGCTAGAATTTCTATAATCTACAGAAACACGGCTGATCTGCACATTTCTCGCTTTTCAGGCAGCCAAGCGTAAAAACAAAACTGAGCAACAATACGAGAGAAAGCATCATCAAAACTGTTCAAGCGCCAAGCATACAAGAAAGAGGGTTAGGTTAGTTGGTGCAACTTCCAAGCTTGAGACATGTAAAAAAAAAAATCAGAGTAATTGAAGAAACAGCTACAGAAAGAAAGAAGCTCCAAGTGGGAAAATTGTGTGCGCATTGGCGCGACGAGGAAAGGAAGACTCAAGAAGAAGGGAGCATGAAGGATACATCTGTATTTGCTCACTGGTAGCGCTAATACATGCATCTCTCAGTCTTCAACCAACTCGCCCAGCAGCAAAATTTACTGAACCTCAACTGGCTTTTGCTGATCCCACCGATGGACATTTTCAAAAAATGCGCCAGTCTACCATGCGCAAATCGTGTCGCATATAGGCCCATTTCTTAAGCTGACGTATCATTTAAAAAGAAGACTTATCTCTCTGGCTCACTCTCTCACTCTGGTGCATAAATAAGTCGTGTCGTTTGTATGTCTCAACCTCAATATGAACGCGGATATTATGTGCGATGAGAAGACTGCACAGGCACATGCAACAGGATTGCGCAACCAATACGATGAATCTGTTTATTTGAACAAGTAAATCAGAAGTACATATGAAGAATGCAACACACCCAGTAGATACATGACGTACTTATAGTTAAGTATTCATACCACGAAAATATAACAGCAATAGAATCAGCAAAACAGCGGCCGTTCGAGACGTGCTGAGCTGTTCGAAAAACGATCTGGAATCAGCCCGTAAAAAGCAGGTTGCACCTAGCTACATTAATTTCGTAACAGGTATTCAGCGCTCCCCTTTTGTGTTCAGAAAATGGGTCAGTTTTTCTATCTAGCACCAACATGATTAAAACTATGCGCCATTTTGTGCACATACGGAATGAGTGCCCATTATTTTGCAGTCGTTTTGACTTGCTTCCTTCGGAATTCGTTTACTTAGTCCTACCTTTTTATTTCCTTCGCTGAAGTCTTGCATGCGAATGTGAATACTTCTTCAGGATAACCCGCTTCTCGAAAAAATTCTCAACCGCGAACCTTTAAAGTTCTCACTCATGACGTTCTCACATAAAGTTCTCACTAACCGTGGCTATTCCCCTCTTAATTGACCCACTTAGACCACCAAGACCTTAGCTAAGAAAATGAAAGACAGAAATGAGCGCACAAACTTCCGGAAGAAGCGAGTCAAACGACGTCAAGAAATATTCTATCGATTCATGCGTGCACAAAATGGGAAACAACTTGAAGCGTACTGACACGTGTGCATTATCTTTTCCCGGTGATCTTTCTTTCCAGTGGCTAGCCACTGTTACAAAGGGTAGCCGCTGTCGCTGTGCGGCTACCCTTTGTTCGCGGCAAAAGAAGTTAGACTCATGACTTGCAGATTTGGTACTGCCTGGTTACTCACATTCACTACAACGTGGCAATACGCTGGTGCTAGATACAAGGTCGATGTGTTTACAGCAAAAGAGAGAGAAAGAAAAGAAAGCAAAATAACATTTATCTTTGCAGTACAGAAATGACATTGCACTGCATTCTACGCGAAACAGACAAAAATATGCAACACCGGTGGCTGTTGCGCACTGTCGTAAGCAATACTTCAGGGAACACCGAATTAGTTTTCAAGTAATGATTATTCGTGATATGTGGATTCTAATCCAACGTATTCATATGTAACAAGCAGCTATCACGCCGAATATTTAGTCTCATTGGATAGTTTTGTGAGAGGCATGGGTGATCGGCCACGTCAATTTCTGGAAAGAAATTTTGGTGTTCACCTGTCTTATTCCCTGAGTATATAACTTTCTTCACTTTGTTTAGAGCAAGCGGGTAGCAACGGAGGGGAAGACGGGTAATTAGAAGAAAAAGAAACCATTCGGTGCCATATAACAGCAAATACAACGGTGGCTGGAACTGAAGATTTACAAGTTTCAGATACAAATTAATTTTTACGATATGAAAATTTAGCTTTTTCTTTTTTCGCATCTTAAACATTACTGAAACAGGCAGCTGCCAAAAACGAGATAAAAAATCGTGAATTTCTCGGATTTATTGTTTCCACAAGTGCGCGATCCGCCATCCCTAAACTCCCAGCACTATATTCAGCTATATGAGCGAGATAGAGTGCACAACGTAATGGACTTAGAAACAACGGCTATCTATCTACTTGCAGCTCGCGTATACATTGGCGCCAGAGTCATATCTGCTAATGCTTCCAGGAAACTATGCCGAAAAGCACTCAGCTACCCATTTCTTAGCACTTTGTTATTGTTTTTCCGGACAAGCCAGGCGCATAATACCCTATTTCGATGAGCAAGTCTAAATGAGTAGTGCCCTAAGTAACATGAATATATATATATATATATATATATATATATATATATATATATATATATATATATATATATATATATATATATATATATATATATATATATATATATATATATATATAACGTCATTATTTTTGCCTATCTTTTTAGATTGATAAGGTGTTATCTTAAAGGGACACTAAAGTGAAAAATGATTTCTTCTGCATCAGTAAATTACCTTTCTACAACACCAAAAACACCACTCTTACAACGATAAGGCGTTTGGTAAGCCAGAAAAAGCGCAAGAACGAAATACCGGTGGCGACGCATATACTTAAGTTCCCGCAGCTGGGGGCTGTGACGCCTTGGATTTTGATGGCATCTTTTAGGGCCTACTAATTATATATAGCGGCACAGATTGACCACATTGTGTTCTAAAGGAATCAGATATTAAACATGGCAAATTTCCGGAACCTTTACTCCGCCAATGCGGCCCAAATGCGAAAACATACTTTGGAATCCCTGACGTCACGCTGACGCACCGGCGCTGGGGTTTCGGCGCGAAATTCAAATACTGATACTTGGACCTTCATTTTCTCATGTAATATTCAAGCTATCTTTTCGAAATGACTGCCTGCAGAGTTCTGAAACAATGCTTCATTAATCTAAACTGATTTATTGTTTCCCTTTAGTGTCCCTTTAACCCTTTACTGCACCTTGTTGCATTTACGCAACATTCTGATGAACGGCGTTAAAAACCGAAGCAAAGTCAGTTTCGAGCTTCCTGTACATGTTGTTGCATATCCGCAACATTGGTCTGTAAAACGCGGCACCTTGTGCTGCAATCTGTGCTAATTCTTTGCATCTTCTACCAAAACAAACGTGGCGGAGGCTGCGCGCACCCAGGAGCAGTGATATAGGTAAGTTTTACAAATTGTAAATGTATTTCTCCATAAGACAAAGCGCAAAAAAAATTGTTACGCTATTCTCCACATCCTTCTGACTCTGTAGGTTCAAAAAAATATTGCAATTTCGGAATAGTTTGTTCCTGGCGACAGAACGTTGCTATGTTGCACAAATGCAACAACGTGTACATGGTTTATTTTCTTCGGAATAATGAAATGGCTTCGAAACGCTGGTATGGCCTAGAAATTCCTCCTGATAGTGAAGGCAGTGACTATTCAATTAGTCACGACAGCCACGAGTGTAAGTCCGTTTCGATTCAATATGTGGACAAGATGTTCTCTGGTCAAATTTCCTTTTTTTCTTTTCAAAAGTACGCTGTGCCTCCGCACGTTGCCGTGTCACGTCGTCACGGGCACAGCTTGACGTCTGTGCTTCGATGTTCTACATTTTGTCAATAACCCGAAAACACTGCATTGTTTCCTGGCTGGACGGGAATCTGCATGACGTACTGCACGAAGTGTGGGAACCACCTGTGCTGCACAAACATGTACAAGTGCTTCTTTTTGTTCCACACTAAATCATAGGTGCACCAATGATTGTCTTGTGCAAATAAGCATCTGAGTATGAATCGCACTAAATCTATCTTTTACTTTCAACTTCTTCTTTATTTGCACATTGTTGCAAATATGCAACATACCCTTTTTCTGCAAATTGAAACCACAGACATTCGCTAAAGTAAGTTTCCATGGGAGTACAGGTACTATTATGCTTCCCTACAGCGCCATGAATAATATTTTGAGGAAACAAAAAATTGTGCAGTAAAAGGTTAACGAAGAAATGTCGAGCTATAAGCCGGACATTTCGACACACGTTAGAATTACCATATACGTCAATCTCAGAGTTCGCGGAAGCTTCGTAATCCGGAAAAGAACGTGAGCGATTTTTCAGATTCCGGCAACAAGTCGCTATGGCATCGTAGCTTTTGACAGCGTTTGCTGGGAAATTGCTTAAATATAAAGAAGGATAACGTTGTATTATCCAGCAGATAAAAAAAAAACTACTCGACCTGGCCACTGTGAGAACTTTTTTCTTGGCTAAAGCAACCTGCAAATAATGAAAGATCACCTGCAAGACTCGATGTCAAGTTGACGTCACGTTGACGTCATAGGCGCTGCGCCCGGACTGGACGCGAAATTCGAGAGACGGAAGTTCGGCCTTCATTCCGCTCACAAGCAGCCCTTTCTCGCCAAAGGAATGCAAACGACCTTTTTAGAAGAGTATTATACCAGTCTTTGACTGATTTACTGCTTCTCAATAGCATCTCTTTAAAGCCGCCACTGCATGTCATCGCCGCTACAGAAAAATATCACAAACCAGGTACAACTTGAACGGACGCTATGGATGGCAGGGGCTGAAACTGCCGCTAGAATTGTAAACTGTAGAACCCGCACACAGATTCTCGTATGGCACACAATCATATACAAAACAACACAAAGAATAAAAGCTCCCCTTCTCGAAAACAGCTCTCCGTCGCTTGCCCCGATGTAACGCACAGCGATAAATTGCGGTGACCGAAGGCGTCGGATGTCACTCCGAGGCAAGAAAAGTGCCCACGTGACTATGCATAGTATGCACATACGTCATTAAACGATACTCCGCGACTTCCGGTTTACGGCAGCGCCATCTTGGGGAACCTATAGGCCTATGCGCGCGCCTGTTGATAAGGTACCCCAAGATGGCGGAAGGTAGCGGAAGCAGACGACAGCAGCGGATGTGACGTCACGTGCATACTATGTGTAGCCTCGCTCATCGCGCGTGATTACAACACGCAAATATGACTGCAAAAAACTCCTTAAACCTCGCGATATTAGAAGGCAGTATACGTGAGTCTTTTAGCATCACCATAATTTAGGACATCTCTCCGCACCTAGTGACGTCATCGAATTTCTCGGCTACTGTCGAAGTTATTTGAAAACTTCTGCGGCTGCGTGAAGAAAGCAGACGACAAGGGCAGCGCGCATCGAAAATGGCACGTCGCACGCAAATAGTGACGGAAGCGTCAGCAGAAGTGACCGAATCGGTGACCTGCGCCGGCGGCACTTTCTCTCTTTCCCAACGCTTTTCCAACTACGAAAAGAAGCGGTCATAACCCTTCCTGCAAACGTGGCAGTTGGCAGCTCTAATCTTCCGTTTCCACAAAACGATGTAGTTTTGTTGAAGATAAAGCTCCCTAACAAAGTTTTTTTTTTAATTCCTTTTATTTGTTTGTTTTTGTGACAGCCTATTAAAGTTTATAGACGCTTTTCTGGGAAGCCGATACGTTGCCAATGTAAAGGGTGTTTCAGCTAACACTAAAAAAAAAAAACATTTTCGTTAAATTGCCTGCGGCAGGCAACACAATTGTAGTCCGTGAGCTGGTCTATACTCAAAGAGGCGGACATTACCTGAACAAAAAATTGAAATATATAATCGACTAATTAGCTTTTAACTAATTACTTCATGGCATATATCGCGATTTACAGGCAATCTGAAAAAAAAGTGTTCGCTGAAACGCCCGGTACAGGCTGTGGACGTATACCCTTACATTTTTCATCAGGGAACATTTTCGGAAGTGTACAGTCCGCAATAAAACAAACTAAGTAGACTTGTTAACAACTTTTGTTTGTGGTTAGTTCTGCAGAATTTGTTTCAAAAAAGCAATAGGAAAACAAAGCGGTCTTTGCGAAGTGAAAATACAATCTAAGGGCCGTCTATATTCACGATTATAAGCTTCAACTCATCAGCAGTCGAACTCTCAAACTCCTCTCAAGTAAGATTGAACTCACATTGTTTGGGATTTCTAAAAGCATTCGCCTTCGGCTTTCCCTGTTGTTAAAACAGTGCTGAGTTATTATTGCTGCAAATGGCTATCTATCACTTTTCTGCCATTTACGTTATCTTCGCTTTCTGTCTCTTTAACGTGCGCCGAATTTTAGAATTATCACTGTCACGTAGTACTTTATATATCTGGCAATTTAAGTTCTACGTTTAATTTATAAAATTCTTCGTACAGTGATTGACTATGGCCACCTCTTTCTGAACAGAATATTCTGAATACGTACATTTTTACCACGTGCATGTACGTGAGTACACGTGCATACCCGTACGAATCAAACCTGAATCTGATCCCCGGTTGCTGCGTACCACTGACTGCCCATTCACGGTTGCCAGCAACGCGATACCACGAAGGAGCCAACCAATCGTACGAAAATTCTATCATGTGAATAGCTTTGTGAGGGATACGCTACTGATTAGGTGATACGCCATAACTTGCCTCCACAACACCGCAAAGCCATGAACAGGCTACAAACGCAAACTAGCGTTATGGTGTGCGCGCCATATGCAAAGCAAAATTCACGTTTCAAAAACACGTCGTGTGCGAAGACCAATGATCCCACGTGTTTTCCGCGATATTACTGCGGTAGGTATGCGGAATTTGTACGGAATCCTTGTCGATTACATAAAAAAAATTATGTGCGAAACACGTGAGGGATCATTGCACTGCGCACGAAATTGTTTCAACAGAGCTGCAGCGATCATCACAGAGCAATGCAGAGCACAGAGCAATCACAGAGCAATGCTGCTGCCTGAGCGTCTCCACCTGATCGAGTCTCGCGGTCCAGCGACGTTCACGGCGCTAACAGCAACGTCGATGACAGGCCGAGCACGTTACTGGACACCGCATCGTCGTCAGTGCGGAGGAAAGTGACGGCGTATACAGACGTCTCACGCAGAAGAAAGAAGGGGAAAAAAAGAGATCTACAGACAGAGCAAAGGAGTCGTTTTCGAGAAAGGGACACGTATTTTCATATGACCACCCATCACTTCCTGTATTCCACGTATACTTCCTATAAAAGCGATGCGGAATGGGTTAGCCTGAGAGGCGCGCACCACAGATTCACTTGCCCACGGCAGCACATGGCGAAACGCGGTAGTCGTCGTACGGGAGGTGTTCGCACATGAGCTTCATGAGATCCTTTTGGGCGTAGTACTCGACGTAGTTGTCCATCTCTCCGTCGACGACGACCAGCGGCACCCGGGCGACGTAGGACTGTATCTTCCACGTCGCCAGGCCGGTTTCGAGCAGGTAGCGGGTTCCCTTGTTGGTCACGCATTTTTGAATCTTCGACCACTTCACCCCCGTGTCTTCGACGCACTTCTGGCCCGCCAGGTGGGGCTGATAGCTCTGGGACATGCAGGCCAAGATCTTCACGACGGTCATCTGCTTCTTCACCACGTGCACTACGCAGGTCTCGATCATGTTGCCCATGCATTCGTTCGTGCCGTGTTGACAGGTGAAGCGAGGCACCGCGGCGCTGACGTTGTCGACGCGGGCCTTGCCGAACGGCAAGATGGTGAGGTTCATGAACTTGTTCATCTTCAGGAACGTGGGAAGGAGCTGACCGTAGATGAAGCGCCGGCTGTAGGGGCAGTGCGACTCGTACACGACGACCACCCTCACCTTTTTCGTCACCGTCACGACCGAGATGCTGGGTCTACGTGTCGTCGTCGTCGTCGTTGTCGTCGTCGTTGTCGTCGTCGTCGTTGTCGTCGTCGTCGTCTTTGTCGTCTTCGTCACGTTCTTGCCAGGCGCCTCTATGACGTTAACGTGCGCTTTCCTATAGTTCTTTCCCGACAGACTTCCGCCGTTCTGGTCGTTGTCGTCGGTTTCTGACCCAGACTCGTAACGACTGCCGTTGGTAGCAGAAGCAGGAACTCCAGTCACCAGCGCCGAGGCGCACCACACGAAGATCAAAACCGCGAAAACTCGGCTCAGAGAGCCGCCGGTTCGAGCACGCTTCATCGTCTGAGGCGTGCCGCGTGGTCTTAAACAAGCGGCACGCGACTTTGTTCCACAACACGGACGCGCGGTCGGCTCGCCTTAACCGCTATGAAACATCGATCGTGTCTATAGCTGTCGGCTACGTCGTGCGCTCGAGAGAAAGGGCGGCGAGGAAGTGACGATACGATACGTCACTACCTGCGGTGATCCCGAAAAACGAAGTCAAGAGTGGAGCTCGCTTTGAACAATGCGTACAGAACGCCGAGAAGCCAGAGATTCGTGCGGGAGCCAAGAGTGAAACAGCCGGCGGCCCGGGCGCGTCAGCTACGGGCTGACATTTGGGCAAGCATTCCGCCGAGGATGGCGGCAGCTGTGTATTTTCTTTTAAGTTCGAAACGCGCCCTTTTGTTACTGGTTTGAACCTTGACCACTAAACCCGAGGACGCGAGAAACGCAGCTGTGCTCGAAATGCTTTTTTCGATAGAAAACTTCAGCGTAGAGAAAACACCTACGGTAGAAGCGTATACCTGCATAAATGAAGACGCAAACATCGACGCAGGACAGAGACGTCTTTGGACGCCGCGTCACCGTAGCCGCGTTAAACAAACGTGCGAAGAGCTGTCACCCAAATGATCGACTGCGCTCCGCGCTTATCTGCTGGCGTAGGGATGCCCTCGTAGAGCTGTTTTGGGTTCCGCTGAAGCGAATATAGATTGCTTGATAGGCTGGCTCTCAGGTTGGCACGCGCTCGATTGATGGCGGTTCGTTACGAGAATGACATCATTCCGTCAGTGTTCGCCTCGCATGAGATTTTATAGAGAGAGAGGCAGTTAAGGTCCCTAGATAAAACACGTTTTATATCTATCTATCTATCTATCTATCTATCTATCTATCTATCTATCTATCTATCTATCTATCTATCTATCTATCTATCTATCTATCTATCTATCTATCTGTGACGCAGATATATATATATATATATATATATATATATATATATATATATATATATATATATATATATATATATATATATATATATATAATAGAGAGAGAGAGAGAGAGAGAGAGAGACTTAGCCGCAGTATACAATCAGTGCAGTGCAAGTTTGCGCGTATTGATAAGGTCTAAAGCACAACCAAAGAAAGGCTTCTAATTAAAACCTGATTGACCCACTTGAAACCTTATCCTATACTCATCCAGAAGCATTACACATCACTACAACACGTTTTTATCGTCAAAGCATACCATCTTCATAGCAATGTTGCACGGATAATTCTGCGGGGTCAGAAAGATATTCGTTTACTGAGATAATCAGCTTCCAATATTTCTGCATATGTTTTGTTTTTTACTCATGTGTAACGGTTGTAAACAGAAAGTTGTCTTGAATGCTATGGCTGAATGCGGCATTACAAAACATCGCCGGTTGATGGATATATTTTAACCCGCGGTGGTTGCTCAGTGGCTATGGTGTTGGGCTGCTGAGCACGAGGTCGCGGGATCGAATCCCGGCCACGGTGGCCGCATTTCGATGGGGGCGAAATGCGAAAACACCCGTGTGCTTAGATTTAGGTGCACGTTAAAGAACCGCACGTGGTCAAAATTTCCGGAGTCCTTCACTACGGCGTGCCTCATAATCAGAAAGTGGTTTTGGCACGTGAAACCCCAAATATTATTATTATGGATATATTTTATTCGGTATTCCGGTATTTTGTTTTTCTATTTTGCATTTCTTTTGTTTTATTTTGTACTTTGTCATTTTGTATTTTCTTCGCTTCCTCCGTACTTAAATTCTGATTTATACTCCCACGTCAGTCGCTACATCCAAATTCAAAAAAGATCACTACAATAATAATAATCCAGGGGCGCGAACTCAATGCGCTGGTCGCGACTATTTCCTAAACATCCCAATATGCAACCAGAGTACGGGAACTTCTTTGCATATACATATTTGTTACACATGCAACCAACGAAAGAAATGTCTCAAGTTATTGATCATTCGAGCCATGTACACTTTGTCAGGTGTTTTTCGTCGACAACCTCTCTTCCGTTTCCTACCTCTCTCACACAACTGCTTCAGATGCGGGGCCATCGGCACTGAAAGGACGTTTGCCGTGGCCAAACTTGTTTTCGATTTCATTGTGATGCCGGCAAATACGTCTAATGCAGACGTTGCTGCCTGCTTTGAGTTACACATCCGCACTGAGAGGGCGCCACACTACCGTAAAAGAGAAAGGGCCTCTAAAACCACTCCGAGCTGGAAGGCGAGTGAGAGGTTTCTTGATCGCCATTGACACTGTCTTCTCCTCGCCGCGTATTTCTCAAGCAGGCACGTGTACATTAGGACACTACGTCCATGCCGAGTGGTACGGGACGAGGGACGTCAGTTCCGGCTCTTCAGTTCCGTTATGGAGGGATTCGGACAGTTCGCCGATTAGACTGACGGACCGCTCGCCGATATATATGGACCGATGGATAGTCCGCCGATTCGTCAGTTGCGACATAGACCAATCGACAGCTTGTTTTTTTTTTACTTTTTTTATTCTGGTGAAGTCGCGTGTATGACCCTCCTGGCGTCACGACGTGCGAGGAAGGGCCCGAATAAAGCCCGAAAAGAAGCACGCGATTGCATGTTGTTTCAATTGTCAGAGGTGCCTTTTACATGCTCTTAAAACACACACACACACGCACACGCACACACGCACACACACACACACACACACACACACACACACACACACACACACACAGAGAGAGAGAGAGAGAGAGAGAAATGTGGGGTTTTACGTGCCGAAACCGCAATCTGATTTTGAGGCACGTCGCGGGGAAGGACTCCGAAATAATTTCGACAATCTGGAGTTCCTTGAGCGCGCCTTACGCATGGTGCACGAGTTCTTTTCTTTTCCCCCATTCCGACCGCCCTCGGAATGCAGCCACCGCGACCGGAATCGAACCCTTGACCTCGAGCTAAGCTTTGCAACGCCATAGCCACTGGGCTAGCGCGGCAAGTAAGGTGTTACTTAAAGCCCCGCGCTTCAGTCAAAGTTTGTGCTCCTATAATGCTCAGATATGACATTGCACCCTCTCTCTACACTGTCGAAGAAAAGTCCATTTGCCGAGACGTTATCTCGCGGGTGAGGCATTTCTCATTAGGCCACTGATGATGATGATGATGATTCCACTGATGCCCATCATCCTGTGGAACACTTCGTCTTCCTCGGCCGTCTCTAGGAGTGCATGTGAGGAGCCCTTTCCTCTAGCCCTCTTCTTCCCATCTCCCCTTTTCCCTTCCCTCAGCGCACGGTAGCCAATCAGATGCGTTTCTTGTTAACATCACTGTCTTCCCTTTCCTTTTCTTTATTTTTTTGTCTCTCTCTCTCTGTCTGTTGATCCTCCACAAAAGAGAGAACAGCCGAAGTGCCCCATAAGTGGCCTTCAAACCACACCACGTTCAAAGCACATATTTTGTGGAAGTGCCGATCGTTGGCTGCCCACAAAAGAAGCGGCCCATCCATGGACTGTCTCTCCGTGGTGCAAACGACGAGGTTTACAAATAATGGTGCTCATCTAACAGCAAGGCCGTCTAAATGAGTAAATTATGATGTTTGGTTTTATAAGGAACAACGATCTTTATAAATTCATGTAATGCCTAGGCCCTGAGGTCATTTGTACATTTATTTTCTTTTTCTTTTATTTCCCCCCTTTTATTAGTTTTTAATACAGCCGTTTCATTACTCACTCGCTTTACTCGCTCTATTGTCTGATGACTCGATAGTGGTGCCACTAAACGATCAAGCCGTTCGGTTCGCTTGTTCCTTCTGGTTCATGTGCTTTACGGCTGTAACGCGGGCTTAGCATTGAAAACACGTCGACAGGAGAAAAAGAAGCTGCCCTTCGTATTGCGGCAGCGTGGTCATAACGTGTGTGCACAACGTCAGTGGCCTCAGCTTGTACCACGAGACCACCGCATAAGTATGAGCGATGCTAACATACTCTTCGTATTTTTTTTCACGTTTAAAGCCGCGCTAGATACACTTGTCGAGCATTTTAAACCGGTCTCATTAAACGATACCGTAATGAATTATTTGTTGCGTTCTCGAGGAATTGTGAGGGAGGGAGAGGTATTGTATAAAACACACGCAGTGGCATAAGGAATTGAGGCTCCATACTATAGCATAATGATTGGGTCGACAGCTACACCCATCAAAGAAATAAAAACGAAACGAAAATTTCCTGTCATTACTCCTCGAAGCCGCAGGCACGAAGGCGCAAGAATGCAACTTTACAAAACTATACAGGGTTATAAAACATCCCGCGACCAATAACCCGAACCAGCTCTGCGCCTATCACGTTCTGCCGCTGCTGCTAAAGAAGACGAACCTGCCGTTTCAATTGCCAACAACGGTGGCAGCGTTTCGGTAACAGCGCGGGGCGGCTAATGCAGCTACGTGTACAGTCAACAGCAGAAGTTTACGGGATGATGTTTCCTCTTCAAATGTGACTTCCCTCACTGTTAAGGCATGACACTTCGTATTTATTTAATTACTGCGTAGGTGGCGAAGGCTACTACATGCTGGAACATTTATTTCGGCGGCTGTGCGACCACGCTTCGCGAGAATCCAGTTTCTTGGCAGATCCTGCGTCCCGTAAACTTTTGCGGTTGACTGTACGTAGGTTTCGACACGCACCGATGAACCCTCGGCAGACGTAATTCAGAGCGGCTCCGCGCGGCCGGCGTTCCCGATCACAGTTGGCGGTTGGCTTTGAGACGTCATTATTCTTAGAAGCAACGGCATAATCTGCACTTTGAAGGCAGCAGCAGTACAAGATGCCGAAGAAGAAAAAAAAAGACATTTCTGCTCAACGACGTGTGGAATACCGATGTCGTGTAAACGAACAAAGGCATACCGAACGCAGAATCGTCAGGGAAAAGGTCGCAGTTGCGCCCAAAGAGCGAAGCAATGAGAGAGATGACAAAGCAGTAGAATATTAGACGAAGTATGGCCCGCAGTTCCACGGGCAGTATACGAGACGCAGTAAATCATCATCATCAGCCTGGTTACGCCCACTGCAGGGCAAGGGCCTCTCCCATACTTCTCCAACAACCCCGGTCATGTACTAATTGTGGCCATGTCGTCCCTGCAAACTTCTTAATCTCATCCGCCCATCTAACTTCCTGCCGCCCCCTGCTAAGCTTCCCTTCCCTTGGAATCAAGTCCGTAACCCTTACTGAACATCGGTTATCTTCCCTCTTCAGTGCATGTCCTGCCCACGCCCATTTCTTTTTCTTGATTTCAACTAAGATGTCATTAACTCGCGTTTGTTCCCTCACTCAATCTGCTCTTTTCTTATGCCTTAGCGTTACACCCATCATTCTTTCGGTAGCTCGTTGCGTCGTCCTCAATTTGAGTACAACCCTTTTCGTAAGCCTCCAGGTTTCTGCCCCGTAGGTGAGTACTGGTAAGACACAGCTATTATACACTTTTCTCTTGAGGGATAATTGCAACCTGCTGTTCATGATCTGAGAATGCCTGCCAAACGCACCCCAGCCCATTCTTATTCTTCTGATTATTTCCGTCTCATGATCCGGATCCGCCATCACTACCTGTCCTAAGTAGATGTATTCCCTTACCACTTCCAGTGCCTCGCTACCTATTGTAAATTGCTGTTCTCTTCCGAGACTGTTAAACATTAGTTTTCTGCAGATTAATTTTTAGACCCACTCTTCTGCTTTGCCTCTCCAGGTCAGTGAGCAGGCATTGCAATTGGTCCCCTGAGTTACTAAGCAAGGCAATATCATCGGCGAATCGCAAGTTACTAAGGTATTCTCCATTGACCTTTATCCCCAATTCTTCTCAATCCAGGTCTCCGAATACCTCCTGTAAACACGCTGTGAATAGCATTGGAGAGATCGTATCTCCCTGCCTGACGCCTTTCTTTATTGGGATTTTGTTGCTTTCTTTATGG